>NC_084750.1:7106022-7126353 GCF_033978785.1 Entelurus aequoreus
TTTTTATATTCAGTAACTCAGTTAAAGGCCTACTGAAATGAAATTGTTTTATTTAAACGGGGATAGCAGATCCATTCTATGTGTCATACTTGATCATTTTGCGATATTGCCATATTTTTGCTGAAAGGATTTAGTAGAGAACATTGACGATAAAGTTCCCAACTTTTGGTCGCTGAAAAAAAAAAGCCTTGCCTATACCGGAAGTAGCGTGACGTCACCGGAGGAAGGACTCCTCACATTTCCCCATTGTTTACACCAGCAGCGAGAGTGATTCGGACCGAGAAAGCGACGATTACCCCATTAATTTGAGCGAGGATGAAATATTTGTGTATGAGGAAAGTGAGAGTGAAGGACTAGAGTGCAGTGCAGGACATATCTTTTTTCACTCTGACCGTAACTTAGGTACAAGCTGGCTCATTGGATTCCACACTTTCTCCTTTTTCTATTGTGGATAACGGATTTGTATTTTAAACCACCTCGGATACTATATCCTCTTGAAAATGAGAGTCGAGAACGCGAAATGGACATTCACAGTGACTTTTATCTCCACGACAATACATCGGCGAAGCTCTTTAGCTACTGAGCTAACGTGATAGCATCGGGCTCAAATGCAGATAGAAACAAAATAAATAAATCCCTGACTGGAAGGATAGACAGAAGATCAACAATACTATTAAACCATGGACATGTAACTACACGGTTAATAATTCCCAGCTTGGCGAAGCTTAAAAATGCTGTTGCTAACGACGCCATTGAAGCTAACTTAGCAACCGGACCTCACAGAGCTATGATAAAAACATTAGCGCTCCACCTACGCCAGCCAGCCCTCATCTGCTCATCAACACCCGTGCTCACCTGCGTTCCAGCGATCAACGGAAAGACGAAGGACTTCACCCGATCATCCGTGCAGTCGGCGGCTAGCGTCGGCTAGTGTGTCTGCTATCCAAGTCAAAGTCCTCCTGGTTGTGTTGCTGCAGCCAGCCGCTAATACACCGATCCCACCTACAACTTTCTTCTTTGCAGTCTTCATTGTTCATTAAACAAATTGCAAAAGATTCACCAACGCAGATGTCCAGAATACTGTGGAATTTTGAGATGAAAACAGAGCTTTTTTGTATTGGATTCAATGGGGTACCAATACTTCCGTTTCAACGATTGACGTCACGCGCATACGTCATCATACATAGACGTTTTCAACCGGAAGTTTAGCGGGAAATTTAAAATTGCACTTTATAAGTTAACCCGGCCGTATTGGCATGTGTTGCAATGTTAAGATTTCATCATTGATATATAAACTATCAGACTGCGTGGTCGCTAGTAGTGGCTTTCAGTAGGCCTTTAACGTTACTCCATGATGCGTTACTGCGTTATTTTACGTTATTTTTTATGTAGTATCGGCTAGAAACTGAGAAGATCTGAGTGTGTTTTATTGGAGCGCTGCAGAAGAGGCGACGAAGAAGAGGCACACTCTGTGTGTGTGTGTGTGTGTGTGTGTGTGGGAGGGGGCGTGTCTGTGTTTACTAACAAGACATCAGGGCGAAGCCAGAAGCCGAGTTTCTTAACATGGAGATAATCTCACTACTTTTCTCTTGTCGACCACAAAGAAAATACAATTTTAGTTAAATGTAAGTTGTGGCTTGGATCAAATATCCTATCCTAGCAATTCAAATCTGCTGAAACAGCTACAAAAGCAACATGCTTCGACGAAGCTTGTAAAGAGAGACACACTTCACCTCCTAAGCAACAGTAGCTGGATTTTAAGGAGGCACTGCTAGCCAGGACAACATTGATGGAGCCATTGCAGCGTGTGTGTTAGAAGACATGCAGACTATTTCTACAGTGGAGTCACCCGCTTTCAGGCAGCTAATTAGCATGATACCGTGCATCAAATGACACCTGGACAGTGAGTACATAAAAATGGAAAGTGAGCTAAAGAAAACACTCCAAACTCTGCCTTTGCTCATCATTCAGCACTGAAGATACACACACTCTGTCAACTCTCTTATATACTCTTTCATTCTAGACTTCTAGAGTGTTTGATTATCACATCCCTCTAAATGTATAGACTATAAAGTTCACAAACATAAAGAGGGACCCTAGTGGGCCAGGCCAATCTTTCCTTATTTCTAAACTAAAACTGGGGAAATGTGTCGAGTGTTCTGGGCTTCAGACATGATTTTATTTCATAATTCCTTGAGAGAAAAAAACGCCTGGTTAGGCTTTGTGTATGTAGTGTGTGCTTTCCTTGGTTTACCGCTGTGTTGTTATTATAGTGTTTGTTACTTATGTTGCAGCTATTTAAAATAGTTTTGTCAATTTGTTCTGGCCTTAAACAAATTGACCCTTTTGAAACATATCTTTTGTGTGTTGTATGTAGACCACATTGCTTAGCAGAGTTCAGTGATGCAAATGCATGTCAAGTTGATCAACATATTGTATTATTCTCCAGTGCAATAACAGTGCTGAAATAAAGGATAAAAAAGCATTAAAGGGGGCCTTAAAAAAATAAAAAATAAAATTAACTAGTTACTTTTCACTGTAACGCATTACTTTTTGGTGTAAGTAACTGAGTTAGTAACTGAGTTACTTTTGAAATAAAGTAACTGTAACTAGTTACTGGTTTTCAGTAACTAACCCAACACTGTATACGATACAAATGATTACATTTGGCCGGGGATAGAGCTTTTAATGCTACAGTGACATTGTGATGAGGCATGTCTGACACGTTCTTGCTCGCAAGCTAGCGGCTAACGTCCCTGCCCAGTGCTAAGCAACTTAAGTCCGTTATCCCCGCCACACCATGGGAGGATATGCTAACCACTGTCCGCTAGGCTAAGGCTTTTGAATGTAAACAGAGTGGGGCGGACATTAACAATGCCAAGCACTGATGACATCTATTAAACCAGACAAGAAGCAAAGAATTAAACAGAGACAGAATTAAATTTGGCTCAAATTGAGAGAAACGTCTGGACACTACCCTCGTACAGTGTCTCAACACGCCCCGGCGAAAGATTGTACGCCTCCGCCTTTTATTTGGACTTTTCCTGACCACATGGCAACAGCTGCTTCCAAAGGGACGTGGGTCGTAAACAGCGTTGCCTTTGGTTACAGAACAGTTCAAAAGAAAAGGTCGTAAACACTTCACAGAAAAGGTCGTAGAACAGTTCAAACAAAGGTTCGTAAAAGACTTCAAAAAGGAGGTTCGTAAAAGAGTTCAAAAAAGCGGTGTCTGGAACTTGGGCAGATCCTGCCTTCTCCCCGCTTTGTAGTCCTTGGGTTAAAACAATATCTTCCTGTTGATTACAATACATGAAAGAAAACAGAACACCTTCATGTTGCTTCCCCCCTACACAGTGGAGTTTTACAAGCCGCCTTCTTGGTAGGTACGACATATTTTTGCTTCTCGCTGGGAACTCATTGAAACACAAAGTTTTTGTGATAACTTAGATACAATTATTCTAACAGATATGCTAACCACTGTCCGCTAGGCTAGGGCTTTTGACATTAACATTAACAATGCCAATTGTAGTATCTTTATACGGCCAATACTACAGTGGTTATATCGATATTTTTTTATCACCCAAAAAATATTTTGTCGTTTTTGTTATTAACAAACTCAGGAAACAAGTCCCAGGACACGAGTGCTTTAAGGGCAACAACCAAATGATTTAAATCAAAGACTATTGGATCTTAAATCATTTGGAACTCATTGAAATATTTTAATTGATATTGTTAGTGTTTTTTGTAATAATAATTCTGATCAAATATTGAATCATTGAAGGAATTTCAAGTGTATTCACGTACAAAAGAGGCTTGGGTCGGATTTGAAAACATTGGAATTTTGTTGTTCACGTTGACATGAAAAAAACCAGATGCAGGTCCGTCGGTACGACCGGGAATTGAGTCATGTAAAATCAAATGGTTTGATATCTTGCAGACAAAACATTGCCAAACACTTGGCAAGGAAACAATCACCTAAGTAGCACTTATTTATTGAGAGTTTTAATGTGATTGGCTTGTACTCTATGCACCATGAAGGCTGCACCTCATCCGGGTGTTAGTAGTCTGACTTTATTTATTTTTTTAGATACCAGTTTGTATGCTGTATGTATGTATCTATGTATGATATTTGGATGATGCATTTGTACACTCTAGGTATGGCTAAATTATTCTCTGCATTTGACCCATCACCCTTGATCACCCCCTGGGAGGTGAGGGGAGCAGTGGGCAGCAGCGGGGCCCGCGCCTGGGAATCAATTTGGTGATTTAACCCCCAATTCCAACCCTTGATGCTGAGTGCCAAGCAGGGAGGTAATGGGTTCATTTAGACCAGGGGTGTCCAAACTTTTTCCGCTGAGGGCCGCACACTGAAAAATCAAAGCAAGCGGGGGCCATTTTGATATTTTTTTATTTCAAAAACCAATACAATATAGGTATAAAAAAATATACATTAAGGCCTCCACTCAGGCTTGATCCCGGGGACCCCAAAGGTTTTGGTGCAAAACATATTTAAAATGTGTCATTATTCAGTATTATTATCTCTAGATCAACATTAGGTCTATCTGTCAATATAACGTATTAAAGATTTAAGTCGTATGCTCTTTTTGTCAAAGAAAACCCTGTTTTTTTTAATGGAAAAAACACAAAGTATGCAATATTTTCACCCAATAAAGAGGAATATTTCAGATTATATAATAATTGGAGCCTTAAAAAGGTCAATAACTCATAACACCATTGATTTTAATTCATTATTATTTTTTGAGCAATGACACTTAAAAACAAATCACACAAAAATGATTGGGGAACCAAAAGGGTCCTACTCATTAAAGTGTTAAAAAATAAATTATACATTTTTTTTTACTGTTTACTTTTAACACAATAATCTCCAGATCAACTTCAGATCTATCCGTCAATTATAAGTTGTATTGTTGTTTATGTTTTTTTGTTTGTTCGTTTTAGGCCTTTCTTTAAAAAATAAAAAAAATGGCAAACACAAAATATGCAACATTTTCCCAAAAAAATATCTCAAAGTGCAAGATTAAATGTGACGTAATTGGAGCCTTGGATAGGTCAATAATTCATAATAACATTGATTTTGATTCATTATTATTTTTTTAAAGAAAGAAACAGCCTGCATGGCTGCCTTGTGTTATTAGAGTAAACATTGCAACATTTCACCTGTTTGGTCTTTCATACCACTTTTTATGTTTTTAATTTTTTTAATCGTATTTTAAAATGGGCCGTGAGGCCGTTAAAAAATGACCTGCGGGCCTCAAATGGCCCCCGGGCCGCACTTTGGACATCCCTGATTTAGATATTTAATTTTTTATGATTATTCTCGACTAATATTATTATTTCGACAACTATGACCTTTTTAAATTGTCGGACACTTCAACTTACCATTTTTTTAATACGCAGCGACGTTTTTCCCCCTGTAATGTTTTAATCCGTGTCTATTTTGTCTGTCGAATGTTGCGGACCCCTAATGGCCCCCAAGCCGCCCTTTGGACACGCCAGGTGTATTCCCCTAGAACTGTAGTACACAAGTGGTGAAATGTGAGTAGTACTTACTCCCTCTTGTGTGTTAGGACTTGAATGTTTTTGCACCTTTTAAATCACTATGTCAGCACACAACATCTGACAGTTTGTAAGGAAAACAGGTCAGATCTACAAAAATAGCGCGAGCTATGTTGCATGATGGAGATACACGGCCTGTTTCTCATCTACACGCCATCCCGGCCCACAGATGTTCCCTCTCAGGGGGATATCCAGGCTTTGGACAGTGTTTTGAAGCGTCGGGCCAATGACGCGCTCTAAAGCCCGGGAGATTTCAGTGGCGGGCCCCTGGAAAGAAAGGAAAAAGGAAAAAAAGGGTCTTTGCCCCGCCTGCTAAACTCCACATAGATGCTGAGCTGGTGCTGACCATGGTGTCCTCATCCGAGGCACAGAGTTTATTATAACTTCAGTAGCACAAGCCAACTTAACCTCTGACCTTTTGCTGCCCTTTGTAAACCCTTCCCATGCCGTGTCGTCAAAGACCGACGCTTTCTGACAGGATTTGACACAAATGAGAATGTTTTCAATCTTACTCATGAGGTGTTGATTTGATTTATGTCAAATATTGGTTCAAATTAGAGATGTCCGATAATGGCTTTTTTGCCGATATTACGATATTGTCCAACTCTTGATTACCGATACCGATATATACAGTCGTGGAATTAACACATTTTTATGCCTCATTTTGTTGTGATGCCCCGCTGGATGCATTAAACAATGTAACAAGGTTTTCCCAAAATAAATCAACTCAAATTATGGAAAAAAAAAAAATGCCAACATGGCACTGCCATATTTATTATTGAAGTCACAAAGTGCATGATTTTTTTTAACATGCCTCAAAACAGCAGCTTGGAATTTGGGACATGAGGAGGTTGAGGTGGGCGGGGTTGGGGGGCGTATATTGTAGCGTCCCGGAAGAGTTAGTGCTGCAAGGGGTTCTGAGTATTTGTTCTGTTGTGTTACGGTGCGGATGTTCTCCCGAAATGTGTTTGTCATTCTTGTTTGGTGTGGGTTCACAGTGTGGCGCATATTTGTAACATTGTTAAAGTTGTTTTTACGGACACCCTCAGTGTGACCTGTATGGCTGTTGACCAAGTATGCGTTGCATTCACTTGTGTGTGAAAAGCCGTAGTTATTATGTGATTGGGCCGGCACGCAAAGGAAGTGCCTTTTAGGTTTATTGACGCTCTGTACTTCTCCCTACGTCCGTGTACACAACGGCGTTTTAAAAAGTCATACATTTTCCTTTTTGAAACCGATACCGATAATTTAAAAACCGATACCGATAATTTCAGATATTACATTTTAAAGCATTTATCGACATCTCTAGTTCAAATGAATAATAACGTCATCTAATTTATTGCATATACTGTATTTTCTCGACTATGGACCGTATTTTTCGGAGTATAAGTCGCACCGGCCGAAAATGCATAATAAAGAAGGAAAAAAACATAAGTCGCACTGGAGTATAAGTCACATTTTTTGGGGAAATTTATTTGATAAAACCCAACACCAAGAATAGACATTTGAAAGGCAATTTAAAATAAATAAAGAATAGTGAACAACAGGCTGAATAAGTGTACGTTATATGAGGCATAAATAACCAACTGAGAACGTGCCTGGTATGTTAACGTAACATATTATGGTAAGAGTCATTCAAATAACTATAACATATAGAACATGCTATACGTTTACCAAACAATCTGTCACTCCTAATCGCTAAATCCCATGAAATCTTATACGTCTAGTCTCTTACGTGAATGAGCTAAATAATATTATTTGATATTTTACGGTAATGTGTTGATAATTTCACACATAAGTCACCCCTGAGTATAAGTCGCACCCCCGGCCAAACTATGGAAAAAAAACTGCGACTTATAGTCCGAAAAATACGGTATATAAGCCACACCCACAATTTTTTAGGAAAAATGAATAAGACTATAAGTCACAGATGTATACATTGTTAAATTAGTTATTTACACAGAAATATTTTGTAAGTGTTTATGCACACACCTTAGTTGTTTCCAAACGATGTCTGTAACGCGGCAGTAAAACGGTTGATCAAACAAAACAGAAGTCAGTCAATGAAAGTTTATTTACATAGCCCTTAATCACAAGTGTCTCAAAGGGCTGCACAAGCCACAACGACATCCTCGGCTCAGATCCCACATCAGGGCAAGAAAAAACTCAATCCAATGGGATGACAATGAGAAACCTTGGAGGGGACCGCAGATGTGGGGTTTTAAATCCAGTCTCTGGTTTGTAAATAAAAATGTTTGTACAATGACTGGTTCGTAAATTGAGGTTCCACTCCTGACTAATTATCGTCACCGTAAGGTTATGTACCGTATTTTCCGGACTATAAGGCGCACTTAAAATCCTTTTTTTTCCTCAAAACTGGACCGTGTGCCTTATAACCCGGTGCGCCTAATGTACGGAATAATTCTGGTTTTGCTTACCGACCTCGAAGCTATTTTATTTGGTACGTGGTGTATTCATAAGTGTGACCAGTAGATGGCAGTCAAACATAACAGATATGTGTAGACTGCAATATGACACAAGTAAACAACACCAAAACTTGATATGTTCCGTTGAAAATATAGAACATTACGCACGGCGCTGAAAAATCTATCAAAATGTTTTTGTAGGACTTTGGTAAGCTATGAAGACGCACCACTTGATGATTGTACTGTGCTTCAACATACAAGTATTATTATGGTGTGTGTATAAGGTAAGACATATTGTATGGTGTTTTGTTTCGCAATATTATGCAAAAGCAACTTTTCATACCTTCTGGTACCTGCCATGCTTGCCAACCTTGAGACCTCCGAATTCGGGAGATGGGGGTGTTGGGGGCGTGGTTGCGGGGGCGGGGTTGAGGCACAGGCAGCATACCCCTTCGAGCTGTCCTGGATGAAATGAAATTTTTTTTTCCAATCATTTAGGAACTTGCAAGCGTATTTATTCTTCTTACTCGTCGTCGCCATGTCTCTTCTTCGTTCTTCTGCTTCGTCTCCTTCTTGTTGTGTGTGCAGCTGTGCACTGAGCTCCAAAAGCCGTAGATTTTATTGTAGCGTCCCGGAAGAGTTAGTGCTGCAGGGGCTTCTGGGTATTTGTTCTGTTGTGTTTATGTTGTGTTACGGTGCGGATGTTCTCCCGAAATGTGTTTGTCATTCTTGTTTGGTGTGGGTTCTCAGTGTGGCGCATATTTGTTACAGTGTTAAAGTTGTTTGTACGTCTACCCTCAGCGTGACCTGTATGGCTGTTGACCAAGTATGCCTTGCATTCACTTGTGTGTGTGTGTGCTTGAAATTAACGTTATCATTAAACCAGTTAAAAAAATCATACAACGTGTCAGCATTTCTCGACATCTTCGAGTAAAGCCCATTGTTAAACCCGTCCAACGCTACGTTATGTGACTGGGCCGGCACGCTGTTTATATGGAGGAAAAGCGGACGCCTGGACAGCATGCGGCTGTTAAGGGGTGAAGGTTTCAGTTGAGAGAGGACGCTAAAGGCAGTGCCTTTAAGGCACGCCCACATATTGTTGTCTGATTGATTGATTGAGACTTTTATTAGTAGGTTGCACAGTGAAGTACATATTCCGTACAATTGACCACTAAATGGTAACACCCGAATAAGTTTTTCAACTTGTTTAAGTCGGGGTCCACTTAAATTGATTCATGATACAGATATATACTATCATATATACTATCATCATAATACAGTCATCACACAAGATAATCACATTGAATTATTTACATTATTTACAATCAGGGGTGTGGAGGGGGTGGGGGGGAGTGGGGTGGGGGGGGTATGGACATCAAGTAGTGGACATAGAGAGAGAGAGAGAGAGAGAGAGAGAGAGAGATCAGAAGGCATAAGAAAAAGAAAAAGTATCTGCATTTGATTGTTTACATTTTATTATTAGCAATCCGGGGAGTGTGTTAGTTTAGGGTTGTAGCTGCCTGGAGGTGAACTTTTATTGCGGTTTTGAAGGAGGAAAGAGATGCCCTTTCTTTTATACCTGTTGGGAGCGCATTCCACATTGATGTGGCATAGAAAGAGAATGAGTTAAGACCTTTGTTAGTTCGGAATCTGGGTTTAACGTGGTTAGTGGAGCACCCCCTGGTGTTGTGGTTATGGCGGTCATTTACGTTAAGGAAGTACTTTGACATGTACTTCGGTATCAGGGAGGTGTAGCGGATTTTATAGACTAGGCTCAGTGCAAGTTGTTTAACTCTGTCCTCCACCTTGAGCCAGCCCACTTTAGAGAAGTGGGTAGGAGTGAGGTGGGATCTGGGGTGGAGGTCTAGAAGTAACCTGACTAGCTTGTTCTGAGATGTTTGGAGTTTAGATTTGAGGGTTTTGGAGGTGCTAGGGTACCAGGAGGTGCATGCGTAATCGAAAAAGGGTTGAACGAGAGTTCCCGCCAGAATCCTCAAGGTGCTTTTGTTGACCAGAGAGGAAATTCTGTAGAGAAATCTCGTTCGTTGGTTAACCTTTTTGATTACCTTGGTTGCCATTTTGTCACAGGAAAGGTTAGCCTCTAGTCCGGGTGGAAATTGGGAGAAATTCGGGAGAATGGTTGCCCCGGGAGATTTTCGGGAGGGGCACTGAAATTCGGGAGTCTCCTGGGAAAATTGGGAGGGTTGGCAAGTATGGTACCTGCTGATCTGTATTTGGGATCTGCATAAATCCTGAAAGATTGTCCGCCTTTGTAGTCCGTGATAAGCTTCTTCTTTTTCTCTATCTTCTTGTTGTGGGACATTCATCCTCTGCTGTTGCCATTTCTAATATAAATAAATGATAAATAGGTTATACTTGTATAGCGCTTTTCTACCTTCAAGGTACTCAAAGCGCTTTGACAGTATTTCCACATTCACCCATTCACACACACATTCACACACTGATGGCGGGAGCTGCCATGCAAGGCGCTAACCAGCACCCATCAGGAGCAAGGGTGAAGTGTCTTGCCCAAGGACACAACGGACGTGACTAGGATGGTAGAAGGTGGGGATTGAACCTCAGTAACCAGCAAACCTCCGATTGCTGGCACAGCCACTCTACCAACTTCGCCACGCCGTATATAATAATATAATAAATATAAAGTAGTGTAAAGTTCTTACTTATATCTGTCAGTAAACTCGCCATGAAAGCACTAAAACATACCGGTGTAGTGAGTCTACATTATTCACCTAAGGAACTTTAGTTATTAGAGTTCCAGTCGGACGGTTTTTCACGGGACACATTTCCGGCCTTGTTGTTGTTTCCGGATGAGGAGATGCTGCTCCGTTATTGATTGAAGTCAAGTCTGAATGTCATTAAAACAGTTAGCTCCATCTTTTGACACTTCTTCCACTCCCGTCCTTGCACGCTACACCGCTACAACAAAGATGACGGGGAGAAGACGCTGTCGAAGGTGAGCCACGTAAATAAGACCGCCCACAAAACGGCGCATCCTGAAGCGACTGTCAGAAAGCGGCTTGAAGATGATCTGTAAAACATCATCCATGCAACATTTTGACCAAAGAACCACCATTACATGTTATGTAGACCACAAGGAAGTCTTTTACATTTTAGAATTTTTTTCATAAATATGACTCCTTTAATGCGCCCTATAATCCGGTATGCCTAATATATGAAAAAAGATGAAAAAATAGACCATCAGCTGTGCGCCTTATAATCCTATGGTTCGGAAAATACGGTAACTTTTCATACTAAATGTATTCTTTCTCTCTATTTCTGGAGAAAAAAAATATGTACTCCATGTAATCGCAAATTATGTCAACTTAAATATTGTCTAATTATGCAAAAATATATGATTAAACATTCAAACCATTTTTTTAATATAAATAAATACTAATAATAATGATTTCAAAGCAAGTTATCCATCGAGTTGTGCAATGTAAAAGTAGCAATAGATTTCATGGTAAAAATTGTGAAATTAAGTGTGTTTTTTACAGCATTTTTCTCTAAATGAAAATCAATCCTTTTTTTTTTACTGTAATAAACGGTGTCGTTTTGGCATTTACAGTAATGCACCGAAAAATCTACAGTTGTTAATTTGCGATAAAAACAAACTTGTAGCTCAGGTGCCAAAATTTTAATGTAAAATTTAATTTTTTATTTACAGTAACAAAAAACTAATTTACTGTAAATTTTACAGTACATTTCTGGCAACTGAGCTGCCTTTTTTTTTTTTTTTTACCATAAAAACATAAGTACTGTTTTTCCATTTACAGTAATATACACGACATTTTGAGGTGAAATTATTGCAATTTACCATATTTTTCTTTACATTTGAGTAAAAAAAATAAAATAAAAAAAAATACTATAAAATGTATTAAAAAAAATTGTGTAATAATTACAGATGTCCGATAAATGCTTTAAAATGTAATATCTGAAATTATCGGTATCGGTTTCAAAAAGTAAAACGTATGACTTTTTAAAACGCCGCTGTTTACATGGACATAGGGAGAAGTACAGACCGCCAATAAACCTTAAAGGCACTGTCTTTGCGTGCCGGCCCAATCACATAATATCTACGGCTTTTCACACACACAAGTGAATGCAAGTCATACTTGGTCAACAGCCATACAGGTCACACTGAGGGTGGCCGTATAAACAACTTTAACACTGTTACAAATATGCGCCACACTGTGAACCCACACCAAACAAGAATGACAAACACATTTCGGGAGAACATCCGCACCGTAACGCAACAGAACAAATACCCAGAACCCCTTGCAGCACTAACTCTTCCGGGACGCTACAATATACACCCCCCGCTACCTCCTACCCCTAAACCCCGCCCACCTCAACCTCCTCATGCTCTCTCAGGGAGAGCATGTCCCAAATTCCAAGCTGCTGTTTTGAGGCATGTTAAAAAAAATAATGCACTTTGTGATTTCAATAATAAATATGGCAGTGCCATGTTGGCATTTTTTTCCATAACTTGAGTAGATTTATTTTGGAAAGCCTTGTTACATTGTTTAATGCATCCAGCGGGGCATCACAACAAAATTAGGCATAATAATGTGTTAATTCCACGAATGTATATATTGGTTGATATCGGAAACGGTAATTAAGAGTTGGACAATATCGGAATATCGGCAAAAAAGCCATTATCGGACATCTCTAGTAATATACACTACATTTTGAGGTGAAATTATTGCAACTTATCATATTTAATTTTTTACATTTTAGTTAAAAAAAACAACCAAAAAACTATAAAATGCATAAAAAAAATTGTGTAATAATAGTATTTACCGATTAGAATTGGCCCTCTGGGGCCAAACATAACTGTGATGTGGCCCCTCAGTGAAATTTACTTTGACATCTCTGCCTTAGTGGATTAGCATTAGGCTTTGGCAACGTGCCCAAAGGAATGTGCACAAGGAGGTGTGAGCATACTTGCCAACCCTCCCCAATTTTCCGGGAGACTCCCCAATTTCAGAGCCTCTCTGCCGAAAATCTCCCGGGACAACCATTCTCCCGATTTACAGCCGGACTTAAGGCACGCCCCCTCCGGGTCCGTGCGGACCTGAGAGAGGACAGCCTGTCGTCACGTCCCCTTTTCCTTCACATAAACAGCGTGCCGGCCCAGTCACGTTATGCAGAGAATAGAACGAGGATGGACAATTCAACCCTAAACTCACTCCTTTCCTGCAAATTAAATTCCACAGATGCTGCCCATACCTATGCACCTTCAAAAGCTGTGCTACTGGCTGCAAAGCATTGCACTTTCAAATACAACAATGAGTAGAGGAGTGTGTGTATATGTGTAAATAAATGAACACTGAAATTCAAGTATTTATTTTATTTATATATATACATATATAATAAAATACATATATATAGCTAGAATTCACTGAAAGTCAAGTATTTATTTTATTTATACATATGTGTATATATATACACTACCGTTCAAAAGTTTGGGGTCACCCAAACAATTTTGTGGAATAGCCTTCATTTCTAAGAACAAGAATAGAATGTCGAGTTTCAGATGAAAGTTCTCTTTTTCTGGCCATTTTGAGCGTTTAATTGACCCCACAATTGTGATGCTCCAGAAACTCAATCTGCTCAAAGGAAGGTCAGTTTTGTAGCTTCTGTAACGAGCTAAAGTGTTTTCAGATGTGTGAACATGATTGCACAAGGGTTTTCTAATCATCAATTAGCCTTCTGAGCCAATGAGCAAACACATTGTACCATTAGAACACTGGAGTGATAGTTGCTGGAAATGGGCCTATGTAGATATTGCACCAAAAACCAGACATTTGCAGCTAGAATAGTCATTTACCACATTAGCAATGTATAGAGTGTATTTCTTTAAAGTTAAGACTAGTTTAAAGTTATCTTCATTGAAAAGTACAGTGCTTTTCTTTCAAAAATAAGGACATTTAAATGTGACCCCAAACTTTTGAACGGTAGTGTATATATATATATATATATATATATATATATATATATATATATATATATATATATATATATATATATATATATATATATATAAGAAATACTTAAATTTCAGTGAATTCTAGCTATAAATATACCCCCCCCCCTCCCCCCTCCTCCAAATCTCCCGAATTCGGAGGTCTCAAGGTTGGCAAGTATGGGTGTGAGAAGAAGAAAAACACTGAGGAGGACACAACAGGAAGCATTGAGCAAGAGTGGGTGTCAGAATACTCCAGAACAGCAAGGACAACATGCTCCAAAACACATGTAGCATAAGAGGAAACATGTGCAACCATCCAGCGATTGCCTTACATAGCGACTAATTCCGCACGAGCAAAATGGCTGCCAACCCCTTCAAAACAGGAAATGCAACAGAAAATACAAGCCTGGAAGGAAATTGTACACAACTCTACTCCCAAGTCCAAACCGTAATGCTATGATGGTGTGTGCCACTGTAGGGAAGGGCATTCATACGGCCCGTTTCGGTGCGGTTTACCTGACACCTGAAACGTGACCGATTTGGGGCGTGTGCTATCCTAGACTGTTGAATGTCTTCAAATGTGTTTCGTGGCAATTCCAGCGTGTGTTGAGTGGCGCTTTCCATGATTTTCAGCAGATTGATGATTAACCCCCCCTTCCTCTCAAGGAATGTGGCCCTATAATGTAGATTGATTTAAATTCTTATTTCTTTTAAAGTTGTTTTTTTTTTTGATTGACTGATTGAAACTTGTATTAGTAGATTGCACAGTACAGTACATATTCCGTACAATTGACCACTAAATGGTAACACCCGAATACGTTTTTCAACTTGTTTAAGTCTTGATTAAGTTAATCTCATCATGCTAATGTGTTGATGTGTCGAATACATATTTTAGATACAGCGAGTGACAGTGAATCCCATAAGAAAAGCTAGAGCTTATAGCTAGAGAAGGACACTTTAAAACAATAGAATATTGTGCAAATGTTTTTTTTATTCTAAGCAATTAGATGTACAAACCCTGTTTCCATATGAGTTGGGAAATTGTGTTGGATGTAAATATAAACGGAATACAATGATTTGCAAATCAATTTCAACCCATATTCAGTTGAATATGCTACAAAGACAACATATTTGATGTTCAAACTGATAAACATTTTTTTGTGTGCAAATAATCATTAACTTTAGAATTTGATGCCAGCAACACGTGACAAAGAAGTTGGGAAAGGTGGCAATAAATACTGATAAAGTTGAGGAATGCTCATCAAACACTTATTTGGAACATCCCACAGGTGAACAGTCAATTTGGGAACAGGTGGGTGACATGATTGGGTATAAAAGTAGATTCCATGAAATGCTCAGTCATTCACAAACAAGGATGGGGCGAGGGTCACCACTTTGTCAACAAATGCGTGAGCAAATTGTTGAACAACGTTACAACCTAAGCATTGTTGGTGTATTTGAGAGCCGATGGAATACCTTTGGAGAGACCTTTCTCTATTCAGGCAACCCCAAAGAAGAAAACCCACACACACACACGGAGTAGGACTACTCCTTTCAAAAGGTGCAGTAAAAAGCCTCATTGAATGGGAACCAATTTCAGAAAGGATCATCACAGCCAGATTTACATCAAAAGGACGCAATATCACATTCATTCAATGCTACGCTCCCACCAACGCTGCTGTTTTTGAAGAGAAAGACACTTTTTACCTACAACTACAGGCTGCCTTGCAGAAGGCTTCCAAAAGAGACATCAAGATAGTAATGGGAGACCTGAATGTCAAAATTGGAAAGGATAATAGCGACTGGAGAGGAACGATGGGGACTGATGAATGAGAATGGGCTTCTCTTTGCCAGCTTCTGTGCCCTCAATGAGTTAGTGATCGGAGGCAGTCTCTTCCACACAACCAAACCCACAAAGCTACCTGGATATCCCCAGACCACCACACCGAGAATCAGATTGACCACTTTGCAATAGACCGGAAATGGAGGAGAGTTCTCCTTGATGTCAGAGTCAAGAGGGCCGCTGATATAGACTCTGACCACCATCTTCTCGTGGGAGAACTCAGAATGAAACTGTCAGTGAAGAACAAAGTTGGGAACATGGTTCAAAGAAGGTTTGAGACGAGGAAACTGAAGGATAACATAATACGACAAGAATGGGGAATCCATCTTCACAACCGTTCCAAGCCCTAGCAGAAGGAGATAACATAAACAACAAATGGGACAGATGCAAGATGGCTTTCACTAACACTTGCGATTCTGTCCAGGGCTACAGAGACCCAAGAAGAAAGGACTGGATCACAGATGCAACTTGGAGGGAGATCGAGGCTAGGCGTGACATCAAAGCAAAACTCAACAGAGAGACAGACAACGACAAGAAGAAACGCCTCCGACAAGACTACCAAGAAAAAAACAGGGTGGTTCGTAAAAGCTGCAAGAGGGACAAGAAAACACAAACGGAGGAGCTGGCCAAAGAAGCAGAGGCAGCAGCCAGAAAAAGAAACGCCAAGGAACTGTACAGAATAATCTGTCAAAACGGACCACAAGCCGCCCTATCAGGGACAAGCAGGGAAACCTTCTCACCAAAGAGTCCCAGCAATTAGAGCGCTGGAAGGAACACTTTGAAGAGGTCCTGAATAGTCTCCCCCCAGACACTACACCAGTTATTGAGGAAGCAGGAAAAAACCCAAACATCAACTGTGGTAGGATAACAAAGGAGGAAATAAAGCGATCCAGCAAAAAACTGAAGCTGGGCAGGGCACCAGGGAAGGATAACATCCCACCTGATGTACTGAAAGCAGACATCAATGCCACCACTGATATCCTCCATGGGCTTCTAAATGACATCTGGGAAAAAGAGGAGGTTCCCAATGATTGGAAGGAGGGGTTAATTGTCACAGTTCCGAAGAAAAGGAAACCTCAGCGAATGTAAAAACTGGAGAGGCATCACACCCCTCACAGTCCCCAGCAAAATCCTCTGCCGGATTATCCTGGACAGAATACAAGAACCACTACATAAGATTTTCAGGAAGGAACAAGCAGGTTTCCGGAAAAACAACTCATGTACAGATCACATTGCATCACTCAGAATAATTGTCGAACGGTGCATCGAATGGCAGTCATCGCTATTCATAAACTTTGTCGACTTCGAAAAGGCTTTCGACAGTCTAGACAGAAACATCCTATGGAAACTGCTCCGACATTATGGAATTCCAATAAAACTGGTCAACATCATCAAATGCATGTACGATGAATTCACAGGTCAAGTCATCTCAAATGGTAAGCTCTCGGACACCCTCCTTTATAAAAACAGGAGCACGGCAAGGCTGTCTACTGTCACCCCTCCTCTTCCTTATCTCCATCGACTGGACAATGAACATTTGAGTGGATGGCCAGAGGACAGGATTACAGTGGAACCCTTTTGAACAACTAGAAGACCTTGATTTTGATCTCCGGAACACACACACACACATTCAACGCAAGACCACCAGATTGCATGAACACAGTAAACAGATAGGCCTCATGATAAACACTGGGAAGACCAAGGTCAGGAGGCTCAACACCAAATCCTATCAACCTATCACAATCGAGGAGCACCCCCTGGAAGATGTGGTCGAGTTTGTCTACCTGGGAAGTGATATCAGCACAGATGGAGGAGCTGATAAAGATCATCAGCAAAGCAAGACATGCCTTTGGAACTCTCCGACCGGTCTGGCTCTCTTCCCAGCTCTCCAGAAACACCAAAATCAGAATCTTCAATACAAATGTAAAATCAGTCCTTCTTGATGGCTGTGAAACCTGGAAAACCACCCAATCAATCATCCACAAACTACAAGTGTTTATTAACAACTGTCTCAGGTAAAATACTGAGGATTTGGTGGCCCAACAAGATATCAAATGTAGACCTGTGGAGACGCATGAACCAAGAGCAAATTCAAAATGAAATCAAAAGCAGAAAGTGGGGATGGATCGGCCATACACTTAGGAAGGATCCGAGAAACATAGCAAGACAAGCCCTGGACTATAACCCTCAAGGCAAGAGGAAGCCAGGGAGACCAAAACTCAACTGGAGGCGGTCCACTCTTGATGAACTAACCAAGATGGGGATCTCCTGGCAAGAAGCGAAGACCATCGCACAGAAGAGGGTGAGGTGGAGATCCATGGTAGACGCCCTATGCTCCCAAGGGGGCCAAGAGGATTCAAGAAAAAAGATAAAGAAACATTTTTTTTAGCTCGTTTTGCATGCATACGCTGCATAGTCTTATAACTTGGTACTTGACACATGCTAACTGTTAGCATGATAACTTTTTTACAGCTATTTTTGCACGTACGCTCCATAGTTTTATAACTTGGTACGTGACGCATACTAATTGTTAGCATGCTGACTTTTTTTTTTTATAGCTAATTTTGCATGCAAATGCTCATAATGTGGTACTTGACACATGTTAATTGTTAGCATGCTAAAAAAAAAAAAGTAAGCTAATTTTGCATGCATACGCTCCATAGTCGTATAACTTGGTACTTGACACATGCTAACTGTTAGCATTCTAACTTTTTTTTATTATCTATGTTTACATGCATACACTCCATAGTGATATAGCTTGGTACTTGACACATGGTAACTGTTAGTATGCTATCTTTTTAGCTATATTGCATGCATACGCTCCATAGTCGTATAACTTGGTACTTGACACATGCTAACTGTTAGCATGCTAACTTCTTTTTGAGCTAATTTTGAATGCATATGTTCCACATTCATATAACTTGGTACTTGACACATGCTAACTGTTAGCATGCTAACTTTTTTTATTATCGGTTTACATGCATACACTCCATAGTGATATAGCTTGGTAATTGACACATGGTAACTGTTAGTATGCTATCTTCTTAGTTATGTTTGCATGCCTACGCTTCATAGTCCTATAACTTGGTACTTGACACATGCTAATTGTGAGCATGCTAACTTCTTTTTAAGCTAATTTTGAATGCATATGTTCCACATTCATATAACTTGGTACTTGACACATGGTAACTGTTAGTATGCTATCTTTGTAGCTATGTTTGCATGCATACGTTCCATAGTCGTTTAACTTGGTACTTGACACATGCTAACTGTTAGCATGCTAACTTTTTTTTTTTTTTAGCTATGTTTGCATGCCTACGCTCCATAGTCGTTTAACTTGGTACTTGACACATGCTAATTGTGAGCATGCTAACTTCTTTTTAAGCTAATTTTGAATGAAAACGCTCCATAGTCATATAGCTTGGTACTTGACACATGCTAACTGTTAGCATGCTAACTTTTTTTTATTTTTTATTAGCGATGTTTGCATGCCTACGCTCCATAGTCTGAACTTGGTACTTGACACATGCTGATTGTGAGCATGCTAACTTATTTTAAGCTAATTTTGAATGCATATGTTCCACATTCATATAGCTTTGTACTTGACACATGGTAACTGTTAGCATGCTAACATTTTTGCAGCTATTTTTGCACATATGCTCCATAGTCGTATAACTTGGTACTTGACACGTGCTAACTGTTAGCATGCTAACTTTTTTTTTTTTTTTAGCTATGTTTGCATGCCTACGCTCCATAGTCTGAACTTGGTACTTGACACATGCTAATTGTGAGCATGCTAACTTCTTTTTAAGCGAATTTTGAATGAAAACGCTCCATAGTCATATAGTGAAGTGAAGTGAAGTGAAGTGAATTACATTTATATAGCGCTTTTTCTCAAGTGACTCAAAGCGCTTTACATAGTGAAACCCAATATCTAAGTTACATTCAAACCAGTGTGGGTGGCACTGGGAGCAGGTGGGTAAAGTGTCTTGCCCAAGGACACAACGGCAGTGACTAGGATGGCGGAAGCGGGGATCGAACCTGCAACCCTCAAGTTGCTGGCACGGCCGCTCTACCAACCGAGCTATACCGCCCCTATATAGCTTGGTACTTGACACATGCTAACTGTTAGCATGCTAACTTTTTTTTATTTTTTATTAGCGACATTTGCATGCCTACGCTCCATAGTCTGAACTTGGTACTTGACACATGCTAATTGTGAGCATGCTAACTTATTTTAAGCTAATTTTGAATGCATATGTTCCACATTCATATAGCTTGGTACTTGACACATGGTAACTGTTAGCATGCTAACATTTTTGCAGCTATTTTTGCACATATGCTCCATAGTCGTATAACTTGGTACTTGACACATGCTAACTGTTAGCATGCTAACTTTTTTTTTTTTTTTTTAGCTAATGTTTGCATGCTTACGCTCCATAGTCGTATAACTTGGTACTTGACACATGCTAACTGTTAGCATGCTAACTTCT
>NC_084750.1:7126373-7131373 GCF_033978785.1 Entelurus aequoreus
GGATGTCTGATAGTGGTTGCACTTGATTACGTAAACACCCCACAAAAGCATGCCTTGTACCACACATCATTCAAAAGGCATATTGTTAGAAATTGTTGCAAATGTGATGAATCACATTTAATCCATTTGAACATGGATTCATCTGAATGAAATGTTTAGTGGTTAGAGTGTCCGCCCTGAGATCGGTAGGTTGGAGTTCAAATCCCAGCCGAGTCATACCAAAGACTGTAAAAATGGGACCCATAACCTCCCTGCTTGGCACTCAGCAACAAAGGGTTGGAGTTGGGGGTTAAATCACCAAAATGATTCCCGGGCGCGGCGCCGCTGCTGCCCACTGCTCCCCAAGGGGATGGGACAAATGCAGAGGACAAATTTCACCACATCTAGTGTGTGTGTGACAATCATTGGTACTTTAATCTTTAATCATTTAACATATATCATGTGATGTCTCATGTCACGCGAGTCCTGCCATATATTATATCATGTCACATGTTAATAATGTCATATACCATGACATTAATGACATATATCATGTCATTTATGACATATATGATGTCATTAACGACATGATGTCATTGACATATACCATCCCATTAATGACATATGTCATGTCATTAATGTCATATATCATGTCATTCATGACATATATGATGTGATTAACATATGTCATTAATGACATATATCATGTCATTGACATGTCATTCACGACATGTCATTCACGACATGTCATTCACGACATACATCATGTCATTCACGACATGACATATGTCATTAACGACATGACATATGTCATTAACGACATGACATATGTCATTAACGACATGACATATGTCATTAACGACATATACCATGCCATTAATGACATATACCATGCCATTAATGACATGTCATTCACGACATGACATATGTCATTAACGACATGACATATGTCATTAACGACATGACATACAGTGCCCTCCAAAAGTATTGGAACAGTGAGTCCAATTTGTTTATTTTTGTTGTAGACTGAAAACATTTGGGTTTGACATCAAAAGATGAATATAGGACAAGAGATCAACATTTCAGCTTTTATTTCCAGGTATTTACATCTGGATCTGATACACAACTTAGAAGATAGCACATTTTGTTTGAAACTACCCATTTTTCATCAGAGCAAAAGTATTGGAACATGTGACTGACAGGTGTGTTTTGTTGCCCAGATGTCTCCCAATTACATTGATTATTCAAACAATAAATAGCACTGAATGTCTGAGCGCAGTTTCAGATTGGGTAGGATAGGTTTTGCCTGTGCAGACTGCATTTAGAGGTAGAACCAACATGAAAACCAGAGAGCTGTCTATGGGTGAAAAAGAAGCAATTGTGAATCTGAGAGAAGATGGACAATCAATCAGAGCCATTGCACAAACATTGGCCATAACCAGTACAACCATTTGGAATGTCCTGAAGAAGAAAGAAACCAATGGTGTACTAAGCAACAGACGTGGAACAGGTAGACCAAGGAAAACATCAGCAGTTGATGACAGAAACATTGTGAGAGCTATAAAGAAAGACCCTAAAACAACCGTTAGTGACATCAGCAACAACCTCCGGAGGGCAGGAGTGAAGGTATCCCAATCTACTGTTCGCAGAAGACTTCATGAACAGAAGTACAGAGGTTACACCAGAAGATGCAAACCACTCATTAGCAAGAAGAATAGGAAGGCCAGGCTGGAATTTGCCAAAAGGTACAGAGATGAGCCTAAAAAATTCTGGGAAAAAGTTTTATGGACTGATGAGACAAAGATTAACTTCTTCCAAAGTGATGGAAAGGTGAAAGTTTGGAGAAAGAAAAGATCTGCTCATGATCCCAAACATACAAGCTCATCTGTGAAACACGGCAGAGGTAATGTCATGGCTTGGGCTTGCATGGCTTCTTCTGGGACGGGCTCTTTCATCTTCATTGATGATGTAACACATGATGGCAGCAGCAAAATTAACTCAGAAGTCTACAGAAACATTTTGTCTGCTAATTTAAAGAAAGATGCAACCAAACTGATTGGGAGATCCTTTGTCATGCAGCAAGATAACGACCCAAAACACACTGCCAAAACAATAAAGGAGTTTATCAGGGGCAAGAAGTGGAAGGTTTTAGACTGGCCAAGTCAGTCTCCAGACTTAAACCCAATAGAGCATGCATTTTACCTGCTGGAGAGGAGACTGAAGGGAGTAACCCCCCAAAACAAACAACAACTGAAAGAGGCTGCGGTGAAAGCCTGGAAAAGCATCACAAAAGAAGAATGCAACAGTTTGGTGATGTCAATGTCTCACAGGCTTGATGTAGTTATTGAAAGCAAAGGATTTGCAACTAAATATTAAGTCTTATTCACTTTAGTCTATTTTAAGTTTATATGTTCCAATACTTTTGCTCACCTAAAAATGTTGTGTTCCATTACAATTAATGCTATCTTCTAGGTTGTGTATCAGATCCAGATGTAAATACCTGGAAATAAAAGCTGAAATGTTGATCTCTTGTCTCATATTCATCTTTTGATGTTAAACCCAAATGTTTTTAGTCTACAACAAAAATAAAGGAATTGGCCTCACTGTTCCAATACTTTTGGAGGGCACTGTATGTCATTAACGACATATACCATGCCATTAATGACATATACCATGCCATTAATGACATGATATATGATGTCATTAGCAACATATGTCATTAATGACATGTATCATGTCATTAATGACATACTGGTATGTCATTAATGACATGTATCATGTCATTAACAACATACTGGTATGTCATTAATGACATATATCATGTCATTCATGACATATGATGTCATTAACAACATATGTCACTAATGACATATATCATGTCATTAATGACATATATCATGTCATTGACATGTCATTCACGACATGTCATTCACGACATACATCATGTCATTCACGACATACATCATGTCATTCACGACATGACATATGTCATTAACGACATGACATATGTCATTAACGACATATACCATGCCATTAATGACATATACATGCCATTAATGACATGATATATGATGTCATTAGCAACATATGTCATTAATGACATGTATCATGTCATTAATGACATACTGGTATGTCATTAATGACATGTATCATGTCATTAACAACATACTGGTATGTCATTAATGACATATATCATGTCATTCATGACATATATGATGTCATTAACAACATATGTCACTAATGACATATATCATGTCATTAATGACATATATGTCATTGACATGTCATTCACGGCATGTCATTCACAACATACATCATGTCATTCACGACATGACATATGTCATTAACGACATGACATATGTCATTAACGACATGACATATGTCATTAACGACATGACATATGTCATTAACGACATATACCATGCCATTAATGACATATACCATGCCATTAATGACATAATATATGATGTCATTAGCAACATATGTCATTAATGACATGTGTCATGTCATTAATGACATACTAGTATGTCATTAATGACATGTGTCATGTCATTAATGACATACTAGTATGTCATTAATGACATGTATCATGTCATTAACAACATACTGGTATGTCTTTAATGACATATATGATGTCATTAATGACATATATCATGTCATTAATGACATATATCATGTCATTAACAACATATGTCATTAACAACATATGTCATTCATGACATCATATATGTCATGAATGACATATATCATATTAATGACATGATATATGATGTCATTAACGACATATGTCACTAATGACATATATCATGTCATTAATGACATATACCATGTTGATAATGACATATACCATGTCGATAATCACATATATCATGTTATTAATGACATATATCATGTCATTGACATGGTATGTCATTAAAGACATATACCATGTAATTAATGTCATATCATGTCATTTATGACGTATATCATGTCATGTCATATCATGTCCTGTCATATATTATAACATGTCATGTCATTAATGCCATATGTCATGTCCTGCCATACATTGTCATGTCATATATCATGTCATTAATGTCATATATCTCATATATCATGTCATGTCATACGTCATATCATGTCCTGTCATATATTGTGTCATGTCACATGTCAAGTCATATACCATGTCATGTCTCATGTCATGTATGTCAAGTCATACACACTGTCACGTCATTAATGTCATATGTTGTCATGTTCAATCCTGGTCTGGACTACAGGCAGGCCAGTCTAGTACCCGCACTCTTTTACTATGAAGCCACGTTGATGTAACACGTGACTTGGCATTGTCTTGCTGAAATAAGCAGGGGCGTCCATGGTAACGTTGCTTGGATGGCAACATATGTTGCTCCAAAACCTGTATGTACCTTTCAGCATTAATGGTGCCTTCACAGATGTGTAGGTTACCCATGTCTTGGGCACTAATACACCCCCATACCATCACACATGCTGGCTTTTCAACTTTGCGCCTAGAACAATCTGGATGGTTCTTTTCCTCTTTGGTCCGGAGGACACGACGTCCACAGTTTCTAAAAACAATTTGAAATGTGGACTCGTCAGACCACAGAACACTTTTCCACTTTGCATCAGTCCATCTTAGATGAGCTCAGGCCCAGCGAAGCCGACGGCGTTTCTGGGTGTTGTTGATAAACGGTTTTCGCCTTGCATAGGAGGGTTTTAACTTGCACTTACAGATGTAGCGACCAACTGTAGTTACTGACAGTGGGTTTCTGAAGTGTTCCTGAGCCCATGTGGTGATATCCTTTACACACTGATGTTGCTTGTTGATGCTGTACAGCCTGAGGGATCAAAGGTCACGGGCTTAGCTGCTTACATGCAGTGATTTCTCCAGATTCTCTGAACCCTTTGATGATATTACGGAGCGTAGATGGTGAAATCCCTAAATTCCTTGCAATAGCTGGTTGATAAAGGTTTTTCTTAAACTGTTCAACAATTTGCTCACGCATTTGTTGACAAAGTGGTGACCC
>NC_084750.1:7146373-7168873 GCF_033978785.1 Entelurus aequoreus
CTGTCCGATAATGGCTTTTTTGCCGATATTCCGAAATTATCCAACTCTTGATTACCGATTCCGATATCAACCGATACCGATATATACAGTCGTGGAATTAACACATTATTATGCCTAATTTTGTTGTGATGCCCCGCTGGATGCATTAAACAATGTAACTTTACCATGAATTGATTAACATGGACCCCGACTTAAACAAGTTGAACAACTTATTCGGGTGTTACCATTTAGTGGTCAATTATACGGAATATGTACCGTACTGTGCAATCTACTAATACAAGTTTCAATCAATCAACCAAAAACAAGGTTTTCCAAAATAAGAGAACAACTTCAACTCCAGTTATGGAAAAAAAATGCCAACATGGCACTGCCATATTTATTATTGAAGTCACAAAGTGCATTCTTTTTTTTAACATGCCTCAAAACAGCAGCTTGGACTTTGGGACATGCTCTCCCTGAGAGAGTATGAAGAGGTTAAGGTGGGCGGGGTTGAGGTAGGGGGGGGTTAGGGGTTAGCGGGGGTGTATATTGTAGCGTCCCGTAAGAGTTAGTGCTGCAAGGGATTCCGGGTATTTGTTCTGTGTTGTTTATGTTGTGTTACGGTGCGGATGTTCTCCCGAAATGTGTTTGTCATTCTTGTTTGGTGGGGGTTCACAGTGTGGCGCATATTTGTAACAGTGTTAAAGTTGTTTACACGGCTACCATCAGTGTGACCTGTATGGCTGTTGACCAAGTATGCCTTGCATTCACATGTGTGTGTGTGTGTGAAAAGCCGTAGATGTAGACTGGACCGGCATGCAAAGACCGTGTCTTTAAGGTTTATCGGCGCTGTGTACTTCTCCCTACGTCTGTGTACACGGCGGCGTTTTAAAAAGTCATACATTTTACTTTTTGAAACCGATACCGATAATTTTGAAACCGATACCGATCATTTCCGACATTACATTTTAAAGCATTTATCGGCCGATAATATCGGCAGTCCGACATTATCGGACATCCCTAGTAACATGCCTTTAGAAAAAATTTTTATGAAAATACCATAGAATGTACTACAAGCAACTACAGTAGTTTTATGAAGTAATGTAATAATAACGTACATTATTCACCTTGAAGAAGACTTCCACATTATCTCCTTCCAGCACCTTCTCCATATTTTCATGGATAAATGTTCAGATATAATTTTAGCATCCTCGGCTGGCGTTATCGACTCCCTCTGCTTCGGTGTGGCGCAGACGAGCATTGCTTGCGCGCCCAGACTGGAAAAACATAGCTCCGTCGATCTCTAGCTATGATCTAATGCAGGGGTCACCAACGCGGTGCCCGCGGGCACCAGGTAGCCCGTAAGGACCAGATGAGTCGCCCGCTGGCCTGTTCTAAAAATAGCTCAAATAGCAGCACTTACCAGTGGGCTGCCGCTATTTTTTAATTTTTATTTATTTATTAGCAAGCTGGTCTCGCTTTGCACGACATTTTTAATTCTAAGAGAGACAAAACTCAAATAGAATTTGAAAATCCAAGAAAATATTTTAAAGACTTGGTCTTCACTTGTTGAAATAAATTCATTAATTTTTTTACTTTGCTTCTTATAACTTTCAGAAAGACAATTTTAGAGAAAAAATACAACCTTAAAAATGATTTTAGGATTTTTAAACACATATACCTTTTTACCTTTTAAATTCCTTCCTCTTCTTTCCTGACAATTTAAATCAATGTTCAAGTAAATTAATTTTTTTTATTGTAAAGAATAATAAATACATTTTAATTTAATTCTTCATTTTAGCTTCTGTTTTTTCGACGAAGAATATTTGAGAAATATTTCTTCAAACTTATTATGATAAAAATTCAAAAAAATTATTCTGGCAAATCTAGAAAATCTCTAGAATCAAATTTAAATCTTATTTCAAAGTATTTTGAATTTCTTTTAAAATCTTTGTTCTGGAAAATCTAGAAGAAATAATGATTTGTCTTTGTTCGAAATATAGCTTGGTCCAATTTGTTATATATTCTAACAAAGTGTAGATTGGATTTTAACCTATTTAAAACATGTCATCAAAATTCTAAAATTAATCTTAATCAGGAAAAATTACTAATGATGTTCCATAAATTTTTATTTTTATTTTTTCAAAAACATTCGAATTAGCTAGTTTTTCTCTTCTTTTTTTCGGTTGAATTTTGAATTTTAAAGAGTCGAAATTGAAGAGAAACTATGTTTCAAAATTTAATTGTAATTTTTTTCGTGTTTTCTCCTCTTTTAAACCGTTCAATTAAGTGTAAATGTCATTAATTATTAATAATAACATAGAGTTAAAGGTAAAATGTGCAAATTGGCTATTTCTGGCAATTTATTTAAGTGTGTATCAAACTGGTAGCCCTTCGCATTAATCAGTACCCAAGAAGTAGCTCTTGGTTTCAAAAAGGTTGGTGACCCCTGATCTAATGCTAGCGAGTAAGACCGGATGTTTTGGTCGGCTCTTACCGCGTTCTCCGAGACGTTCGCTAGGCCAACCACAACAACTATCATCTCCCAGAAATGAATCCTGTGCACGCTCACACAACCGTCAACGTGTCAAACTGTGGATTACGCACCCAAAAAATCAAAGAATCCAGGGAACCACAAAAACATGGCCGTAAAAGCACGCAGTTATGAATCAATGGCTTCTTCTCGCCACTCGAGGATGCTTAACTCCATCTTCGTGTTGACTTGGGTGTCGACCCGCTTCTCGTGAGCAAGATGAGATCAGAACTCGGGAGCGTTACCATGAGAACGGAACACGGACTAAAATAAGAGGATGATGTGGTAGTCGGGGTCACCGTCAGACCTCTCACTGCTTTGATTTACTTCACTTACTCCCTGCTGTGAACATGTCCTCGCAGCCTTTATTGATCTCCGAGGTGAAGTTAGTGACACAGTACGCTCTTATTTTATGGTCTTGCATAGGCTTGGATCATTGCAAGGAACAGACCACACACACACACACACACACACACACACACACACACACACACACACACACACACACACACACACTAGCACAGAACGAATGAGCTGTTTACCGACATGGATTGCTCACATTTGTGGTCAGTGATGAAGAACTGTTGTCACGGTAGAGACCATCTGCAGAGCACACTAATAAAAACATAGCATACACAAACCAGTGTTTCAATGTCAAATAAACAGAAGAAGTCATAGAAGTTTCTTCAGTGCAAAAAATAAGACTCATGGGGTAAAGCTGTATTTTCATTTGCACTTTCATTTTGACAATTTAAGGAACATATGTTATTACTATTTATTTTTCATTTAATTACAAATACATTTTGAAAGTTTAAGGACTGTATTTTATTATTTATTAATTTAGTTACTAATACATTTTGAAAGTTTATTTAAGAAACATATCTTATTATTATTTATTATTAATTTAGTTACATACATTTTGAAAGTTTATTCACGAAACATATTATTTATTATTAATTTAGTCACAAATACGTTTTGAAAGTTTAAGAACTGTATTTTATT
Organism: Entelurus aequoreus; assembly: GCF_033978785.1. Taxonomy (NCBI): domain Eukaryota; kingdom Metazoa; phylum Chordata; class Actinopteri; order Syngnathiformes; family Syngnathidae; genus Entelurus; species Entelurus aequoreus. The sequence continues at coordinate 7,149,888 of NC_084750.1, forward strand.
ATTTATTAATTTAGTTACTAATACATTTTGAAAGTTTATTTAAGAAACATATCTTATTATTATTTATTATTAATTTAGTTACATACATTTTGAAAGTTTATTTACGAAACATATTATTTATTATTAATTTAGTCACAAATACGTTTTGAAAGTTTAAGAAACACATTTTATTATTATTATCAGTGTTGGGACTAACGCGTTACAAATACATTTTGAAAGTTTATTTAATAAACAAATTTTATTATTATTATTAATTTAGTTACAAATACATTTTGAAAGTTCATTTAAGATACATAGGGCTGCAACCAACAACTAATTTGATCATCGATTAATCTGTCGATTATTACTTCGATTAATAATCGGATAAAAGAGACAAACTACATTTCTATCCTTTCCAGTATTTTATTGAGAAAAAAAACCCCAGCATACTGGCACCATACTTATTTTGATTATTGTTTCTCAGCTGTTTATCAATGTTGCAGTATATAAATAAAGGTTTATTAAAAAAAGAGAAAAAAAAAGTAGCCTCTGCGCACAGCATAGATCCAACGAATCGATGACTAAATTAATTGCCAACTATTTTTATAATCGATTTTAATCGATTTAATCGATTAGTTGTTGCAGCCCTAAGTATTATTTATTATTAATTTAGTTACACACATTTTGAAAGTTTCTTTACGAAACATATTTTATTATTTATTATTAATTTTAGTTACAAATACCTTGTGAAAGTTTAAGAAACATATTTTAATATTTATTATTATTTTAGTTACAAATACTTTTTGAAAGTTAAAGAAACATTTGATTTATTAATTTGATTAAATACATTTTGAAAGTTTATTTAATAAACACATTTTATTATTATTATTAATTTAGTTACAAATACATTTTGAAAGTTTATTTGAGACACATCTTATTTATTATTAATTTAGTTACACACATTTTGAAAGTTTATTTACGAAACATATTTTATTACTAGTTACAAATACATTTTGAAAGTTTATTTGAGACACATCTTATTTATTATTAATTTAGTTACACACATTTTGAAAGTTTATTTACGAAACATATTTTATTACTTATTAATTTAGTTACAAGTACGTTTTGAAAGTCTAAGAAACATATTTTATTATTATTTATTTATTTATTTAGTTACAAATACTTTTTGAAAGTTTAAGAAACATTTTATTTATTAATTTAGTTAAATACATTTTGAAAGTTTATTTAATAAACACATTTTATTATTATTATTAATTTAGTTACAAATACATTTTGAAAGTTTATTTAAGAAACATATCTTATTATTATTTATTATTAATTTAGTTACATACATTTTGAAAGTTTATTTAAGAAATACATTTTTTTATTATTAATTTAGTTGGAAATAATTTATGTCAGCACTGCGGAAATATATGGAAATTTATTTTTCATTAGTTTTTGTGAGTACCTTCTTTTGCACTATTTGATTAGTAATTTTCAGGGATCTGTCGTTGTGGCTTGTACAGCCCTTTGAGACACGTGATTTAGGGATATATAAATAAACTTTGATTGATTGAATTTTTCTGGTTAACACAGTTTATCATTTCCCAAGGTTTATACTGTTAAACTGCAAGTTGGTTAGATATAATTATTTAATAGGGTTAAAATCAAGAGTAAGATTACTAATTCAGTGGTAATATTTGAGTGGGCCCCGGGCCCCTCTGTGTTGGAAAATTTGGGCCTAAAGGTCCAAAAGGTCAAGAACCCCTGATATAAACTACAGTATGTATTCATGAATACCTAATATTTTACCTACTTTCTCCATATTTGTATTGTGTTTTTAGAAATGGAGCAGTACCATTTGGACCAATACCTATTCGGTACCTATTCGGATTATCGGTACTCAACAGAACCAATTTTTCGGTACATTAGTGTGTCTTCATGTTGGAATAAATGTTCATTTGTAAAATAACAAAAAATCTTTTTTTATTATTCAACAGTGAGCTGATAAGGATAACTGATATCTTGTTTTCTTACATGTATGTGCCAGTCTTGTCTTTTGTTAAGCCCCGCAAAGTGTTAATACTGTAAGTATTGTATTTATTACTCACCAGCTGTTTTATTGTAACGTCCATCTTAGTTGTACTTTTTATCACCAAATTCGGATGTGTTGAAATCGCCGTGTAAAATCGCTAATGCTAATCAATCGCACGCCTATGGCATATCCAATGTAAATTAGCATCAAGCTAGCACATTTTGAAAAGTGGAACCTTACTTTGGAGCGCTTTCTGTCAGGGATGCTTGTTTGGTTGCCAAGGAAAATTGCAACATGAGCTAGAGGCAGTCAGGCTGAGTCCGCCACGGATACGCCTATTTGGTCTGCATTTGGAAGTGATGTCACATACAACAAAGGCATCAAAACATGGTACCTTTTTAGATTTTAGCTAAATTCCCCAACTTGGAGATGGCACTCCACCCTTTTCCGGGCGAGAACCATGGACTCGGACTTGGAGGTGCTGATTCTCATCCCGGTCTCTTCACACTCTGCTGCGAACCGATCCAGTGAGAGCTGAAGATCCTGGATCCTGAAGCCATCAGGACCACATCATCTGCAAATAGCAGAGACCTAATCCTGCAGCCACCAAACCGGATCCCCTCAACGCCCTGACTGCGCCTAGAAATTCTGTCCATAAAAGTTATGAACAGAATGGGTGACAAAGGGCAGCCTTGGCGGAGTCCAACCCTCACTGGAAACGTGTCCGACTTACTGCCGGCAATGCGGACCAAGCTCTGACACTGATCATACAGGGAGCGGACCGCCACAATCAGACAGTCCGATACCCCATACTCTCTGAACACTCCCCACAGGACTTCCCGAGGGACACGGTCGAATGCCTTCTCCAAGTCCACAAAGCACATGTAGACTGGTTGGGCAAACTCCCATGCACCCTCAAGGACCCTGCCGAGAGTATAGAGCTGGTCCACAGTTCCACCACCAGGATGAAAACCACACTGGGGGGGGTGTATTTAAAAAAAAAAATTAATTTTTAATTTATTTGTTTTTCCCCATAAAGAAAAACAATCATGTGTGCTTACGGACTGTATACCTGCAGACTGTATTGATCTATATTGATATATAATGTATATGTTGTGTTTTTTATGTTGATTTAATAAAAATAAATACTTTTTTTTTTTTTTTTTTTTTTAAATTTCTTGTGCGGCCCGGTACCAATCGGTCCGCGGACCTGTATCGGTCCGCGGACCGGTACCGGGCCGCGGCCCGGTGGTTGGGGACCACTGGCCTAATGTACGGAATAATTCTGGTTTTGCTTAAAGTTAAAAAGTTAAAAGTTAAAGTACCGATGATTGTCACACACACACACACACAAGGTATGGCGAAATTTTTCCTCTCGGTTTGACCCATCACCCTTGATCACCCCCTGGGAGGTGAGGGGAGCAGTGAGCAGCAGCAGCGCCCGGGAATCATTTTTGGTGATTTAACCGCCAATTCCCAACCTTGATGCTGAGTGCCAAGCAGGGAGGTAATGGGTCCCATTTTTATAGTCTTTGGTATGACTCGGCCGGGGTTTGAACTCAAAACCTATCGATCTCAGGGCGGGACACTCTAACCACTAGGCCACTGAGTATCGACCTCGAAGCAATTTTATTTGGTGCATGGTGTATTGATAAGTGTGACCAGTAGATGGCAGTCACACATAAGAGTAGACTGCAATATGATGGTAATATGACTCAGGTGAACAACACCGACATTTTAGATGTTCCATTGAAATAGAACATTACACACGGTGCTGAAAAATCTGTCAAAATGTTTTAATATGACTTTGAAGCCTCACCGCTTGATGGATTGTCGACCCATTTCGGCTACCGTAGTCAGAGATACAAGTATTACTATGGTGTGTGTATAAGGACCGCAAAATAGCACCCATTAGCAGACATATTATCTGGCGTTTTGTTTCACAATATTGTGGAAAACCAACTTTTTTTACCTTCTGGTATCTGCTGATGTGTATTTGAGATCTGCATAAGTCTTAAAAAATTTGCTCACGTCCGCCACTGTAGTCCGTTTCGATGCCATAGTCGATAAGCTTCTTCTTTTTCTCTATCTTCTTGTTATGGGACATTCACCCTCTGCTGTTGCAATTTCTAAAATGAATTAGCGTAAAGTACTAAAACATACCGGTGTAGTGAGTTTACATTATTCACCCAAGGAACTTTAGTTATTAGAGTTTCGGTTGGACGTTTTTCACGGAACACATTTCCGGCCTTTTGCACTAGTGAGCCACGGATGAGGAGATGCTGCTCCGTTATTGATTGAAGTCAAGTCTGAATATCATTAAAACAGTTAGCTCCATCTTTTGACACTTCTTCCACCCCCGTCCTTGCACGCTACACCGCTACAACAAAGATGACGGGGAGAAGACGCTGTCGAAGGTGAGCCACGTAAATAAGACCGCCCACAAAACGGCGCATCCTGAAGCGACTGTCTGAAAGCGACTTGAAGTTGGTCTGTAAAACATCATCTATGCAACATTTTGACTAAAGAACCACCATTACATGTTATGTAGACCAGTGTTTCTCAACCTTTTTTGAGCCAAGGCACATTTTTTGCGTTGAAAAAATCCGGAGGCACACCACCAGCAGAAAACATACTTTTTTAGTGGCTTTTTCTCTTTTCTTGGTATTTTCCTGTAGCAGTTTCATGTCTTCCTTTGAGCGATATTTCCCGCATCTACTTAGTTTTAGCAATCAAGAATATTTCAGTTGTTTTTATCCTTCCTTGTGGGGACTTTGTTGATTGTCATGTCATGTTCGGATGTACTTTGTGGACGCCGTCTTTGCTCCACAGTAAGTCTTTGCTGTCGTCCAGCATTCTGTTTTTGTTTACTTTGTAGCCAGTTCAGTCTTAGTTTGGTTCTGCATAGCCTTCCCTAAGTTTCAATGCCTTTTCTTAGGAGTACGCACCTTTTGTTTATTTTTGGTTTAAGCATTAGATACCTTTTTACCTCCACACTGCCTACCGCTGTTCCCGACATCTACAAAGCAATTAGCTACCGGCTGCCACCTACTGATATGGAAGAGTATTACACGGTTACTCTGCCGAGCTCTAGACAGCACAGACAGTCAACAACAACACATAGTTTGCAGACTATGATTACTGGTTTGCAAACTATATTTTTAACCCAAATAGGTGAAATTAGATCATCTCCCACGGCACACCAGACTGTATCTCACGGCACAGTGGTTGAAAAACACTGATGTAGACCACAATGAGGGTTTTACATTTAGAAAAAAATCATAATAATATGACTCCTTTAATGCGTCTTACAATCCGGTGCGCCTTTGGTATGAAAAAAGACCTGAATTCACCCGCTCATCGGCAGTGCGCCTTATAAACCGGTGCGCCCTATGGTCCGGAAAATACGGTAAGCTTTATTTATCCAGGAAAGTCCCTTTTCAAGCGTGCCAAACTTTTTCCTACACCCCAGTGGGTGGCACTGGGAGCAAGGTGGGTGACGTCAGTCGCCCAAGGACACAAGGACAGTGACTTGGATCGTAGAAGCCGGATTCGTACCAGGAACGCTCAAGTTTCTGGTACGACTGATCTATAATCTGAGCCGTACGTTTTAATTTAAAGCAAATAAATTCAACAGAAATAACAAGTAAGTTGTTTAATGCACGTTTTCTTACATAAAATGATAACAAAATGAAAATGAAAACAAGCTTCACAGGGTTTTTTTTTTGTAAGATTAAATGAGATCGACCCAGTTTTTTTTTTTTTCATTTTTCCTTTCCAAAACATACACCACACCAGACTAACCTCAAGTTAATGATACACATCCTGCGTACGCTTTCCACCATTTAAAAGATTTACTTCTCGACATCACCTCAAAGTTTTTATTTTTTTTAGCCCTACCAACTTTTCCTAGAGTCGTTCATGAAAGACGAGAAGATAATTTGAACAATATGCTTCAGAGGACCCTCGCTTTAGAGCCTTGTCATCCAGTTGGTATGAGGTGAAATTAATGTTCCATGCAGCTAGACCAGGGGTGTCCAAACTACGTGATATCACAAGTTTAATAAGGAATCTGGCCGGCAGGGTGCCTCCAACTTAATTTTAAATATCTCAGACTAATCGCTGCAAAATTTGCCACCATCCAGTGGACCACATTACCAAATTAGGTCACTGACCACGGACTTTCCTCCAGAAGGTCTTATCTTTGTCCATGTGATGTCAGATGAAACAAAAATGGAGCTGTTTGGCCACAATACCCAGCAATATGATTAGAGGAGAAAAGGTGAGGCCTTTAATCCCAGGAACACCATCCCTACCGTCAAGCATGGTGGTGGTAGTATTATGCTCTGTGTCTGTTTGGCTGCCAATGGAACTGGTGCTTTACAGAGAGAAAATGGGACAATGAAAAAGGAGGATTACCTCCAAATTCTTCAGGACAAGCTAAAATCATCAGCTCGGGGGTTGGGTCTTGGGCGCAGTTGGGTGTTCCAACAGGAAAATGACCCCAAACACATGTCAAAAGTGGTAAATCAGACTAGAATTAAGGTTTTAGAATGGCCTTCCCAAAGTCCTGACTTAAATGTGTGGACAATGCTGAAGAAACAAGTCCATGTCAGAAAACCGACAAATTTAGCTGAACTGCACCAATTTTGTCAAGAGGAGTGGTCAAACATTCAACCAGAAGCTTGTGGATGGCTACCAAAAGTGCCTTATCGCAGTGAAACTTACCAAATATTAACATTGCTGTATGTATACTTTTGACCCAGCAGATTTGCTCACATTTTTATCCATCCATTTTCTACCGCTTGTCCCTTTTTGGGGTCGCGGGGGGTGCTGGAGCCTATCTCAGTTGCATTCAGGGGGAAGGCGGGGTAGTCACATTTTCAGTAGACCCATAATAAATTCATTAAAAAAAAAAAAACTTCATGAAAGTTTTTTTGTGACCAACAATTATGTGCTCCAATCACTCTATCACCAAAAAATAAGAATTGTAGAAATTATTGGAAACTTAAGACAGCCATGACATTATGTTCTCTAAGTGTATGTAAACTTTTGACTACGACTGTATGTACTCTGTGTATGTATATATATATATATATATATATATATATATATATATATATATATATATATATATATATATATATATATATATATATATATATATATATATATATATATATATATATGTATATATATATATATATATATATGTATATATATATATATATATGTATATATATATGTATATATATATGTATATATATATGTATATATATATATATATATATATATATATATATATATATGTATATATATATGTATATATATATATATATATATATATATATATATATATATGTATATATATATGTATATATATATATATGTATATATATATATATATATATATATGTATATATATATGTATATATATATATATGTATATATATATATATATATATATATATATATATATGTATATATATATGTATATATATATATATGTATATATATATGTATATATATATATACGTATATGTATATGTATATGTATAGATATATATGTATATATATATGTATATATATATATATGTGTATATGTATATGTATATGTATATGTATATATATATATATATATATATATGTATATGTATATATATGTATATGTATATATATATGTATATATATATATATGTATATATATATATATATATGTATATATGTATATGTATATATGTATATATATGTATATGTATATGTATATATGTATATGTATATGTATATATGTATATGTATATATATATGTGTATATGTATATATATATGTGTATATGTATATATATATGTATATATATATATATATATGTATATATATATATATGTATGTATGTATGTGTGTGTACAAACCCCGTTTCCATATGAGTTGGGAAATTGTGTTAGATGTAAATATAAATGGAATACACTGATTTGCAAATCCTTTTCAACCCATATTCAGTTGAATGTGCTACAAAGACAAGATATTTGATGTTCAAACTCATAAACTTTATTTTTTTTATGCAAATGACAATTAACTTAGAATTTCATGGCTGCAACACGTGCCAAAGTAGTTGGGAAAGGGCATGTTCACCACTGTGTTACATGGCCTTTCCTTTTAACAACACTCAGTAAACGTTTGGGAACTGAGGAGACACATTTTTGAAGCTTCTCAGGTGGAATTCTTTCCCATTCTTGCTTGATGTACAGCTTAAGTTGTTCAACAGTCCGGGGGTCTCCGTTGTGGTATTTTAGGCTTCATAATGCGCCACACATTTTCAATAGGAGACAGGTCTGGACTACAGGCAGGCCAGTCTAGTACCCGCACTCTTTTACTATGAAGCCACGTTGATGTAACACGTGGCTTGGCATTGTCTTGCTGAAATAAGCAGGGGCGTCCATGGTAACGTTGCTTGGATGGCAACATATATTTTTTCAAAACATGTATGTACCTTTCAGCATTAATGGCACCTTCACAGATGTGTAGGTTACCCATGTCTTGGGCACTAATACACCCCCATACCATCACACATGCTGGCTTTTCAACTTTGCGCCTAGAAGAATCCGGATGATTCTTTTTCTCTTTGGTCCTGAGGACACGACGTCCACAGTTTCCAAAAACAATTTGAAATGTGGACTCGTCAGACCACAGAACACTTTTCCACTTTGCATCAGTCCATCTTAGATGAGCTCAGGCCCAGCGAAGCCGTCTTCTGGGTGTTGTTGATAAACGGTTTTCGCCTTGCACAGCTAGAGTTTTAACTTGCACTTACAGATGTAGCAACCAACTGTAGTTACTGACAGTGGGTTTCTGAAGTGTTCCTGAGCCCATGTAGTGATATCCTTTACACACTGATGTCGCTTGTTGATGCATTACAGCCTGAGGGATCGAAGGTCACGGGCTTAGCTGCTTACATGCAGTGATTTCTCCGGATTCTCTGAACCCTTTGATGATATTACGGACCGTAGATGGTGAAATCCCTAAATTCCTTGCAATAGCTGGTTGATAAAGGTTTTTCTTAAACTGTTCAAAAATTTGCTCACGCATTTGTTGACAAAGTGGTGACCCTCGCCCCATCCTTGTTGGTGAATGACTGAGCATTTCATGGAATCTACTTTTATACCCAATCATGGCACCCACCTGTTCCCAATTTGCCTGCTCACCTGTGGGATGTTCCAAATAAGTTTTTGATGAGCATTCCTCAACTTTATCAGTATTTATTGCCACCTTTCCCAACTTCTTTGTCACGTGTTGCTGGCATCAAATTCTAAAGTTAATGATTATTTGCAAAAAAAAAACAATGTTTACCAGTTTGAACATCAAATATGTTGTCTTTGTAGCATATTCAACTGAATATGGGTTGAAAAGGATTTGCAAATCATTGTATTCCGTTTATATTTACATCTAACATAATTTCCCAACTCATTTGGAAACGGGGTTTGTATATGTGTGTGTATATGTATGTATATATGTACATGTGTGTATATATGTATATATATATATATGTATATATATGTGTGTGTGTGTATATATATATATATATATTTTTTTAGCCCAATGTGGCCCCCAAGTCAAAAAGTTTGGACACCCCTGAGTTGGACTATAGTAGTACATAATATACTGTAGCTAATGCCACCAACTGTATATTTTGTAGGAATAAAAGTACAACGTGCCATCTGTGCCTGAGTGCAGACAGGATATCATGCACCTTCACAAACAGGAAGCATTTAAAGGCCAGCACAATGTGCTTCGTTTTGATTCTGCTTTGTTTAGACCTCAGCCCCTCATCATCATTATTGTACGCTAATGTGTCTTTTATTTTGACGCCATCGCTCGCTCCTTTAAGTGATGACATAGCGTGGTGAAAGTTCCCCTCGGCTTTATCAGGCCGTGTTTGGGTTTTCTGTAATTGATGCTGAACATGTGCCGCTTTGTTGTGTCCGTCAAGCCCGTCTGTGTGTCGTCAGGCCAGGAAGTTGCCGTTGCCGTGACACAATGTCAATGTACGTGTACGTGGACGACCCGTCGTGATCAAATTGGACTAACAACTTCTCTTTATGTATTTTTTGCTCCTGAAAAGTACCATTATTATGGCCCATATTGAAGTACAGTAGCGTAGTAGGTCAAATATTCATTAAAAACAGGGCATGGGTTTTATTTAACAAGTATTTTTAATATTTTTGGCCACTGTTACATGACAAATATGATGAACAGCAACACCGTTTGACTATAGACAAATAAAACACTGTACTTTAATCGAGTGATTGACGTGCGTGACCTGCTTTATCAGTATCATGCATTGTCATGCTTCTTACCCCCCTTCCAAAAGCTGTGCACTACAAAACATGATCACTGAAGGCAGGCCAGTCTAGTACCCGCACTCTTTTACTATGGAGCCACGCTGTTGTAACACGTGGCTTGGCATCGTCTTGCTGAAATAATCAGGGGCGTCCATGATAACGTTACTTGGATGGCAACATATGTTGCTCCAAAACCTGTATGTACCTTTCAGCATTAATGGTGCCTTCGCAGATGTGTAAGTTACCCATGTCTTGGGCACTAATATACCCCCATACCATCACACATGCTGGCTTTGGAACTTTGCGCCTATAACAATCCGGATGGTTCTTTTCCTCTTTGGTCCGGAGGACACGACGTCCACAATTTCCAAAAACAATTTGAAATGATGACTCGTCAGACCACAGAACACTTTTCCACTTTGCATCAGTCCATCTTAGATGAGCTCAGGCCCAGCGAAGCCAGCTGCGTTTTTGGGTGTTGTTGATAAATGGCTTTGGCTTTGGCTTTGCATAGTCTAGTTTAAACTGGAACTTACAGATGTAGCGAAGTATTGCAGTTACTGACCGTGGTTTTCTGAAGTGTTCCTGAGCTCATTGGTGATATCCTTTACACACTGATGTCGCCAAACAGGTTGGTTTTTGTCTTCCAATTTTCGGCGAACAAAGGTTTCACCATTGAACAAACTCCTTTTAGGGAATTTGGCCAAATGAGTCGAGGTTAAAATGACATACTACACATAGAGGTGATGATACATTGCAAACAAATGTTGCCTACGCCGTAAGATGTGGGCGTGGCATGGCGGCAAACACTGCTCCGATGATTCGCCACAATACACAAAAAGTTTAACTCTGCTCCACACATTCAGATATTGATCTTATTTTGGTAGAAATGATGATGATGACACCCTGAAGCGCCCGATAGGTCAGTACCTGTTCCTACCTACTCATAGTGGGTGGAGCCTAATGGCGAAAACTGCCGCAAGCCATCACCAATCTGTCATTTCTCCCCTTAAAGCTGATCAGAGTTGGATACTAAACTGATGGGTGATTAAATTATAAAAAATGTTTTGCGGTAAATGCCGTTTTATTTACATTTTTGTTTTATTTTTCACTAACAAATAGTTTAGGTCAGTCCAAAAAACGTTTTGTTTAAAAAAATATTTGTTAAAATGTCAGGCAGATTGTTGTTTTTCAACGAGTAACGCATTTTTGGGTAAAAGGTTGTTTTTTTTAAATTAAAAAGTAACTTTTTTCTTAAAGGGAATTTTATTATGGATTAATCTCAATCACATTATTTACAATCACCCAACATCGAGTTAGCATAACTCAACTTTTGGGTTAAATAATTCAACCCAATAGTTTAGTAGGGAATAAACTAACTCAATTTGTTGGTTAAATAATTCAACGCAAAAGTTGGGTTTAAAAAATGTACCCAAAGTGTTGAGTTAAAATAACCCAAATAAGGAGTTTGTCCTTTTCTGAACCAGCAGTTGGGTGAAAATTAGGTTATTTTTTAACCCAAAATTTTTTAGTGTGTATACTCCACTATTAAAGTTGACGAGTCCAACTGATGACCATGTGTTCTATGACCGGAACCCCAACGTGGTCTATATCCTCATAAACCAGTCTCAGAGTTGAATACTCAACAGGCAAAATATTTTGTTCTTCCTGGTGGGGCGCGTAACAGAAAATAAATGAGAAGCACTGCCCTAGCCTGGGAAAACATCAGTAGAAGAGGACGCACAATTGAATACTTGCAGCTTACACACTAAAAAAATACTGGGTTATTTTGATAACCCAATTTAGGAGTTGCTATTGTTGGGTTATGTTTTGGAGTTATTTTTATGAATAGCAATCCATTTTTTGGGTTATAAGGGTATTATTTTAACTCAATTGCTGGGTTTTCAAAATTATGAACCATTTCTGGGTTGTTTTTCAACGAGTAACGCATTTTTGGGTACCATTTTTTTATTTTTTTTATTAAAAAGTTACTTTTTTCTTTATTATGGATTAATCTCAATCACATTATTTACAATCACCCAACATTGAGTTAGTATAACTCAACTTTTGGGTTAAATAATTCAACCCAATAGTTTGGTTGAGAACAACCCAACATTAAGTTATCATAACTCAACTTTTTGGTTAAATAATTCAACGCAAAAGTTGGGTTGAAAAAATGTACCCAAAGGGTTAAGTTAAAATAACACACATAAGGGATTTGTCCTTTTCTGAACCAACAGTTGGGTTAAAATGGGGTTATTTTTTAACCCAACATTTTTTAGTGTGTATACTCCACTATTAAAGTTGACGAGCCCAACTGATGACCGTGTGTTCTTTGACCGGAACCCCAACGTGGTCTATATCCTCATAAACCAGTCTAACAGTTTAATACTCAACAGGCAAAATATTTTCTTCTTCCTGGTGGGGCGCGTAACAGAAAATAAAGCACTGCCCTAGCCTGGGAAAACATCAGTAGAAGAGGACGCACAATTGAATACTTGCAGCTTACACACTAAAAAAATACTGGGTTATTTTGATAACCCAATTTATGAGTTGCTATTGTTGGGTTATGTTTTGGAGTTATTTTTATGAATAGCAATCCATTTTTTGAGTTATAAGGGTATTATTTTAACTCAATTGCTGGGTTTTCAAAATTATGAACCATTTCTGGGTTGTTTTTCAACGAGTAACGCATTTTTGGGTACAATTTTTTTATTTTTTTAAATTAAAAAGTTACTTTTTTCTTTAATTATGGATTAATCTCAATCACATTATTTACAATCACACAACGTTGAGTTAGTATAACTCAACTTTTGGGTTAAATAATTCAACCCAATAGTTTGGTTGAGAATAACCCAACATTAAGTTATCATAACTCAACTTTTTGGTTAAATAATTCAACACAAAAAGTTGGGTTGAGAAAATGTACCCAAAGGGTTAAGTTAAAATAACACAAATAAGGAGTTTGTCCTTTTCTGAACCAAAAGTTGGGTTAAAATTGGGTTATTTTTTGTAGATTATTCTCCTTGTCCAGAAGCTCAGATATGTTCAAAACATGACTAAAGTTATATATCTACCAGTTGGTTTTTTGCTTATGGGAAAGGAAAACAAAGGGATACAAGAAGAGGAAAGATGACGTTATATTTCAACGGGATTCCAAAGCAGTTGTAGGTGGTCAAAGAGAGACGAATGATGCACAGCAGAACGTTGCTGATCACGGCTCGGGTGAGAAGGCTGTCGTTGGAAAGGGCTGGGTGGTGCCCCGAAGAAGATGGATGAAGCATGGGGCCCAACCTCAGCCACACCGCCCACCTGGGACTCTTCTCCTTAGCCCTGGAAGTCACCCTTGACAAGAACTGTATTTGTCCAGAGCTCCGTTTGCTCTTTGTCAAACAGGAAAGTGATGGTGGACGGCACCAGGGAGCGTGCGGTTATGTAACAAGACCGTTTGACGCCCAAATGTGGTTGGCATGTTCAAGAACACGTGTGTCGAATAGTGCTGCTGATTGCGGCAACTTAGCCACATGTCAACTTACACTTTACGGCTAAGTCAGAAGAAAATGTAAACCTACAGTCCGCCTGGGACTTTAAATGGGCTCTTATCTACACCAGTGTTTCTTAACCCCGTGAGGGCCGCAAACAATTTTTAATTTTATGTAATTGTATTTTCATCAGTTTTCGAGTCCCTTTTTTGCAATATACTTGATTAGTTATTTTTGTAATCAGCCTTGCTGATAGTCCTTGTGATTAACACATGCTTTCATATCATTTGTCAAGGTTGCAAATTGTAAGTAAGTTTGATATAGTTATTCAACACATATACAATCAAGAGTAAGATTCCTAATTCAGTTTTAATATTTGCGTGGGCCCCGGGCCCTTCCGTAGTGGAGAAGTCAAAAAGGTTAAGAACCCATTGAGCGACACACTATACAGGTGACACTCAGAAAAATAGAATAAATGCTGATACCAGCAATTAGATTTACAAGGTATTATATTTCAATAAATATTTCAATACTTACAGTTTACAGCTGATGAAAACCTCAAATTAAAAATTTGATTTGGGGTTTTCAAAAAAATAATGACAAAGCTGTTAAGAACGGCTTAAGCTGGAATAGGATTCCAAAGCAGAGATGGACTCTTAAGGTAAAAATAATGCACTCACGAGAAGTGAAAAAACAAACACAAGGCGTAATGAGTAGGGAATAAACAAAAGACACACTCAAAGGGAGTGGAGAATAAACAAAATACACTCAAAAGGAGTAGAGAATAAACAAAAGACACACTCAAAAGGAGTGGGGAATAAACAAAAGACACACTCAAAAGGAGTGGAGAATAAACAAAAGACACACTCATAAGGAATGGGGAATAAACAAAACACACACACAAAAGGAGTGGAGAATATACAAAAGACATACTCAAAAGGAGTGGAGAATAAACAAAAGTCACACTCAAAAGGAGCGGAAAATAAACAAAAGACACACTCAAAAAGAGGGGGGAATAAACAAAAGACACACTCAAAAGGAATGGGGAATAAACAAAAGACACACTCAAAAGGAGTGGAGAATATACAAAAGACACACTCAAAAGGAGTGGGGAATAAACAAAAGACACACTCAAAAAGAGAGGGGAATAAACAAAAGACACATTCAAAAGGAGTGGAGAATAAACAATAGACACATTTAAAAAGAGAGGGGAATAAAGAAAAGACGCATTCAAAAGGAGTGGAAAATAAACGAGACACACTCAAAAGGAGTGGAGAATAAACAAAAGACACATTCAAAAGGAGTGGAGAATAAACAAGAGACATACTCAAAAGGAGTGGAGAAAAAACGAAAGAAACACTCAAAAGGAGTGGAGAAGAAACCAAAGACACACTCAAAAGGAGTGGAGAAGAAACCAAAGACACACTCAAAAGGAGTGGAGAACAAACCAAAGACACACTCAAAAGGAGTGGAGAACAAACCAAAGACACACTCAAAAGGAGTGGAGAACAAACCAAAGACACACTCAAAAGGAGTGGAGAACAAACCAAAGACACACTCAAAAGGAGTGGAGAACAAACCAAAGACACACTCAAAAGGAGTGGAGAACAAACCAAAGACACACTCAAAAGGAGTGGAGAACAAACCAAAGACACACTCAAAAGGAGTGGAGAACAAACCAAAGACACACTCAAAAGGAGTGGAGAACAAACCAAAGACACACTCAAAAGGAGTGGAGAACAAACCAAAGAGACACTCAAAAGGAGTGGAGAACAAACCAAAGACACACTCAAAAGGAGTGGAGAACAAACCAAAGACACACTCAAAAGGAGTGGAGAGCAAACCAAAGACACACTCAAAAGGAGTGGAGAAAAAACCAAAGACACACTCAAAATGAGTGGAGAACAAACCAAAGACACACTCAAAATGAGTGGAGAACAAACCAAAGACACACTCAAAAGGAGTGGAGAACAAACCAAAGACACACTCAAAAGGAGTGGAGAACAAACCAAAGACACACTCAAAAGGAGTGGAGAACAAACCAAAGACACACTCAAAAGGAGTGGAGAAAAAACCAAAGACAAACTCAAAAGGAGTGGAGAACAAACCAAAGACACACTCAAAAGAAGTGGAGAACAAACCAAAGACACACTCAAAAGGAGTGGAGAACAAACCAAAGACACACTCAAAAGGAGTGGGGAACAAACCAAAGACACACTCAAAAGGAGTGGAGAACAAACCAAAGACACACTCAAAAGGAGTGGAGAACAAACCAAAGACACACTCAAAAGGAGTGGAGAAAAAACCAAAGACAAACTCAAAAGGAGTGGAGAACAAACCAAAGACACACTCAAAAGGAGTGGAGAACAAACCAAAGACACACTCAAAAGGAGTGGAGAACAAACCAAAGACACACTCAAAAGGAGTGGAGAACAAACCAAAGACACACTCAAAAGAAGTGGAGAACAAACCAAAGACACACTCAAAAGGAGTGGAGAACAAACCAAAGAGACACTCAAAAGGAGTGGAGAACAAACCAAAGACACACTCAAAAGGAGTAGAGAACAAACCAAAGACACACTCAAAAGGAGTGGAGAACAAACCAAAGACACACTCAAAAGGAGTGGAGAACAAACCAAAGACACACTCAAAAGGAGTGGAGAACAAACCAAAGACACACTCAAAATGAGTGGAGAAAAAACCAAAGACACACTCAAAAGGAGTGGAGAACAAACCAAAGACACACTCAAAAGGAGTGGAGAACAAACCAAAGACAAACTCAAAAGGAGTGGAGAACAAACCAAAGGAACACTCAAAAGGAGTGGAGAACAAACCAAAGGCACACTCAAAAGGAGTGGAGAACAAACCAAAGGAACACTCAAAAGGAGTGGAGAACAAACCAAAGACACACTCAAAAGGAGTGGAGAACAAACCAAAGACACACTCAAAAGGAGTGGAGAACAAACCAAAGACACACTCAAAAGGAGTGGAGAACAAACCAAAGACACACTCAAAAGGAGTGGAGAACAAACCAAAGACACACTCAAAAGGAGTGGAGAACAAACCAAAGACACACTCAAAAGGAGTGGAGAACAAACCAAAGGAACACTCAAAAGAAATGGAGAACAAACCAAAGGAATACTCAAAAGGAGTGGAGAACAAACCAAAGACACACTCAAAAGGAGTGGAGAACAAACCAAAGACACACTCAAAAGGAGTGGAGAAAAAAACCAAAGACAAACTCAAAAGAAGTGGAGAACAAACCAAAGACAAACTCAAAAGAAGTGGAGAACAAACCAAAGACACACTCAAAAGAAGTGGAGAACAAACCAAAGACACACTCAAAAGGAGTGGAGAACAAACCAAAGACACACTCAAAAGGAGTGGAGAACAAACCAAAGACACACTCAAAAGGAGTGGAGAAAAAAACAAAGACACACTCAAAAGGAGTGGAGAAAAAACCAAAGACAAACTCAAAAGGAGTGGAGAACAAACCAAAGACACACTCAAAAGAAGTGAAGAACAAACCAAAGAGACACTCAAAAGGAGTGGAGAACAAACCAAAGAGACACTCAAAAGGAGTGGAGAACAAACCAAAGACACACTCAAAAGGAGTGGAGAACAAACCAAAGACACACTCAAAAGGAGTGGAGAACAAACCAAAGACACACTCAAAAGGAGTGGAGAAAAAACCAAAGACACACTCAAAAGGAGTAGAGAACAAACCAAAGACACACTCAAAAGGAGTGGAGAACAAACCAAAGACACACTCAAAAGGAGTGGAGAACAAACCAAAGACACACTCAAAAGGAGTGGAGAACAAACCAAAGACACACTCAAAAGGAGTGGAGAACAAACCAAAGACACACTCAAAAGGAGTGGAGAACAAACCAAAGACACACTCAAAATGAGTGGAGAACAAACCAAAGACACACTCAAAAGGAGTGGACAAAAAACCAAAGACACACTCAAAAGGAGTGAAGAACAAACCAAAGGAACACTCAAAAGGAGTGGAGAACAAACCAAAGGAACACTCAAAAGGAGTGGAGAACAAACCAAAGACACACTCAAAAGGAGTGGAGAACAAACCAAAGACACACTCAAAAGGAGTGGAGATCAAACCAAAGACAAACTCAAAAGGAGTGGAGAACAAACCAAAGACACACTCAAAAGGAGTGGAGAACAAACCAAAGACACACTCAAAAGAAGTGGAGAACAAACCAAAGACACACTCAAAAGGAGTGGAGAACAAACCAAAGAGACACTCAAAAGGAGTGGAGAACAAACCAAAGACACACTCAAAAGGAGTGGAGAACAAACCAAAGACACACTCAAAAGGAGTGGAGAACAAACCAAAGACACACTCAAAAGGAGTGGAGAACAAACCAAAGACACACTCAAAAGGAGTGGAGAACAAACCAAAGACACACTCAAAAGGAGTGGAGAACAAACCAAAGACACACTCAAAAGGAGTGGAGAACAAACCAAAGACACACTCAAAAGGAGTGGAGAACAAACCAAAGACACACTCAAAATGAGTGGAGAACAAACCAAAGACACACTCAAAAGGAGTGGAGAACAAACCAAAGACACACTCAAAAGGAGTGGAGAACAAACCAAAGACACACTCAAAAGGAGTGGAGAACAAACCAAAGACACACTCAAAAGGAGTGGAGAACAAACCAAAGACACACTCAAAATGAGTGGAGAACAAACCAAAGACACACTCAAAAGGAGTGGAGAAAAAACCAAAGACACACTCAAAAGGAGTGAAGAACAAACCAAAGGAACACTCAAAAGGAGTGGAGAACAAACCAAAGGAACACTCAAAAGGAGTGGAGAACAAACCAAAGACACACTCAAAAGGAGTGGAGAACAAACCAAAGACACACTCAAAAGGAGTGGAGATCAAACCAAAGACAAACTCAAAAGGAGTGGAGAACAAACCAAAGACACACTCAAAAGGAGTGGAGAACAAACCAAAGACACACTCAAAAGAAGTGGAGAACAAACCAAAGACACACTCAAAAGGAGTGGAGAACAAACCAAAGAGACACTCAAAAAGAGTGGAGAACAAACCAAAGACACACTCAAAAGGAGTGGAGAACAAACCAAAGACACACTCAAAAGGAGTGGAGAACAAACCAAAGACAC
>NC_084750.1:7176373-7187947 GCF_033978785.1 Entelurus aequoreus
CACATAATTTATGTGGCTGGCGTGTCATTTATTTTACCTACCACATTTTATTTTGTCTGCCACATCATTTTATGTGGCATGTCAATTATGTTTCCCCGGCACGTCATTTATGTGGCCTGCCACATAATTTTTTTTTATTTGCAACATCATTTTCGTGGCCCGGCACATCATTTACGTGGCCTGCCACTTCATTTTATTTTGTGTGCCACGTCACTTTATGTGGCCCAGTACATCATTTATGTGGCCTGGGACATAATTTATGTGGCCTACCACTAATTGTATTTGGCCTGACATTTTATTTCGTCTACCACAGCATTTTACGTGGCCCGTCACCTCAATTATGTGGCCTGCCACATAATTTTTCAGGGTCCGGCACATCATTTATGTGGCCTGCCACATCACTTTATGTGACCCGGCACGTCAATTATGCTGCACGGCACGTCATTAAGTGGCCTGCGACTTCACTTCATGTGGCCCGGCACATCATTATGTGGCCTACCACATAATTTTATTTGGACTGACATTTTATTTAGTCTGCCACTTCATTTTATATGGCCCGGCACGTCATTTTTTTGGTTTGCCAAATCATTATATGTGGCCCGGCATCTCACTTATGTGGCCTGCCACATATTTTTTTTGGTTTGCCACATAATTTTTCAGGGTCCGGCACATCATTTAGATGGCCTGCCACTTTATTTAATTTTGTGTGCCACATCACTTGATGTGGCCTGGGACGTCATTTATGTGGCCTACCACATAATTGTATTTGGTCTGACATTTTATTTCGTCTGCCACATCATTTTACGTGGCCCAGCACCTCATTTATGTGGCCTACCACATCATTTTATTTGGTCTGCCACATCACTTTATGTGACCCGGCACGTCAATTATGCTGCCCGGCATGTCATTTATGTGGCCTGCCACTTCATTTATGTGGCCCAGCACATCATTTATGTGGCCCGGCACGTCATTTAAGTGGCCTGCCACATAATTTTTTTGGTCTGCCAAATCTTTTTATGTGGCCCAACACATCATTTACATGGTCTGCCACAGCATTTTATGCAATCCGCCACACCAAATTTATTGGCCCACCACGTCATTTTATTTGGTCTGCCACATGAATTCATGTGGGCCCTACATCTTTTTATATGGCCCGGCACGTCATTTATGTGGCCTGTCACCTCATTTTATATGGTCTACCACATCACTTTATGTGGCCTGTCACCAGTGTTGGGTTAGTTACTGAAAACCAGTAACTAGTTACAATTACTAGTTACTTAATTTCAAAAGTAACTCAGTTACTAACTCAGTCACTTACATCAAAAAGTAATGCGTTACCGTGAAAAGTAACTATTTAGTTACTTCTTTTTTTCTTCTTTTTTTTTAAAGCTCCATTAATGCCCTTTTAGCCTTCATTTCAGTACTGTTATTGCACTGGAAAATAATACAATCTGTTGATCAACTTGACATACATTTTTATTTTCCTTTTAACATAATTAATGAAAAACAGTGCAACATAAAAAGGCATTTCTCCTTTCTTTAAACCTGGACCAATGACCATTAATAAAAAACAACTTAAAGTGCAACATAAGAAGGCACATCATCTTCCTTGAAACATAGATAGTGAAATAAAGCCTGACATCTGGAGTGATGCTGCTGTCTTCCACACTTGGAGCCATGGATTGTAGAATCCTTGTTTTCAGTGGCAGGATCATTGACACAGATGGTGAAGTTTCAGTGCTCAGTGGAGATGTAACACTTTTGAGGGGTTTAAGCACCTGGAGGACCTCCTCTGCCACTCTCACATCATCAGACAGGTTGATGATGTCTTTGACATTTGTCTGCAGGGTGTTGTGGGTCAATGCAGAGTATATAGCTGCCTGCTGCTGCAACATATCATAAGTGGAGTTCCACTTCGTTTGGACATCATGTATGAGCTTTATGAGTAGGCAGCTTTAGCATTTCTTGCTTTGTCTTAAGTACATGAGCAGCTGTTGTGCTAGGAAACCTCCTTCCTGATCCAGTCTGCTGTGATGAAGTGAGCGCTTATCGTCACACAGTTTCCCTGGAACGTCCACCAGTCTGTCGTGAGCGCGACAGATGATGCTCGGGATAGTTCATCCACACCTTTTTTTCTTCTCCTGCTCATAAAGATCTGGCACAATCTTATCGCTGAAGTGGGTGCGCGACGGGATGTCGTAACGTGGCTCAAGCGCGTTCAGCATGTGTTTAAAACCCTCGTTTTGCACGACGGAGTCCGCACCTATAAACACACCGATTAAATGGCGCGGGGCGTTGAAGCTCCTCCGTTACTCCGCTCGCCATGACCACGCTGTGTGTGGACCGAACGTGCATGCGAACAACCTTTTTGTTTTGTTTTATATATCAAACCGCCGATCACGTGTGTGCCTCCCCTTCCCATACCCACACCCGGACACACACACACGCCTCTTTTCTTCTCTCCGGCGTGTGACAGGGGAAGATTGAGAAGAACGACACCGCAGCGCATCTGTTTCTAGCCGATACTACATAAAAAATAACGTAAAATAACGCAGTAACGCATCATGTAGTAACGGTAACTGAGTTACTGAATATAAAAAAATAACGCGTTAGATTACTAGTTACCGCCGAAACTAACGGCCCGTCACATAATTTATGTGGCTGGCGCGTCATTTATTTTGCCTACCACATTACAGTTTTTTTCCATCGCTAACAAGCGCTTACCTATACTTAAAATACTTTTACTAAACTCTTAACACAGACTTACACCTACAAAACACAATTGGCCAAATACAGTAGATCATTTTCTTCTCAAAAGCACATTTTGTTAACTATATACTAACTCTTCATTTCAAAATAGAAGACATCTTTCTCTGCACACATTAACTTTACCCAAACACTGGACATCTGACTCAAAATGAAATTATTCTTTCAAAGAATAACTCTTGTTGTCACTTCACAAGGAACATGCAGCCAATCAAAGTACACCAGGGGCCGTACTTATCAAGCTTCTTAGAATTACTCCTAAGAAGTCTGCTAAGAGTTGACTTAAGAGTAAATAAATTCTTCGCTGAAAGCTGCACTTAAAAGTTAGTTATCAAGCGTCTTACTCACACTTTCAGCGAAGTGTAGGACTGAATCTTAAGTGTCACACTCAGAGCTGAATTACGACATTACTATGTGCCGTAAATGGAATTTTAGGTGACGTCATTTCTGTGTCCATAGAAATGACCAATCACGAAAGGGAATCCGTTGTCTAAGAATAAAGAAATATCTTGGAAATATTTAAGTGGACAATGGGAGTGTATATTTTGACAAACAACAAAATAATACAAAACAAACTAGTCCCCGCCGGCACTCACGCTACCGCTCCCTCTCTTCTGTCGCCCACACACTCACTGACGTCACTCACCTCACGGCCACACACATACGCTACTGTCATAAAATTTTCTTTCCAATTCATTAATTAGGCAACTAATTTGAAACTGGTGTGGGTGGCTCTATATATACTAGCCCACTGCAGCCACATGCAGAAATCAACATGGAATCGAAAAGTATTAAATCTGTGACAAAAATAATACCCGCTCTGTCTAAACCAGGGGTCGGCAACCTTTACCACTCAAAGAGCCATTTTGGCAAGTTTCACAAATTAAAGAAAGTAATGGGAGCCACAAAAAAAATTTAAAATGAAAAACACCGCATACAAAGCTTTAATGCTTTGTGCTATGTTAACCAGGGGTCTCCGACACACGTACCGGCACGCACTTTAATGTGGAAATTTGGTGTTAGTGCAGCCCACGAGTTTTGAATGAATGGCACTTGATAGCGTCATACTTGCCAACCCTCTCATTTTTCCCGGGAGACTCCCGAATATCAGAGCGTGATGACACTGCATTTGGCGCCCTCTACAGTCTGCCCTTACAGTGTACCTGCTCGACCACACATAGAATGCAATTTCGGCTTGCTCACGTAAGTGACAGCAAGGCTACTACTTCAGCAGCCACACATCTTACACTGACGGTACCAATACCCAGAATCCCATGCAGCCCTAACTCTTCCGCTCAACCAGCGCACGGAGAGGGGGGGGGGGTTGATGTGTGGGGGGATTTGGTGGTAGCGGGGGTGTATAATGTAGACCGGAAGAGTTAGGGCTGCATGGGATTCTGGGTAATGGTTGTGTTGTGTTTATGTTGTGTTACGGTGGGATGTTCTCCAGAAATGTGTTTTTCATTCTTTTTTGGTGTGGGTTCACAGTGTGGCGCATATTTGTAACGTAACAATGTTAAAGTTGTTTGATACGGCTACCGTCAGTGTAAGCTGTGTGGCTGATGAGTAAGTATGCTTTGCTGTCCCCTGTGTGTGCAAGTAATAACAACATGCAACATGTGGCTGGACTGGCACGCTGTATGTATATGCTATAAAGGACAAATACTGCAGTGCAATTAGAGCACGCCCTTTATTTAGTAATTAGAGTGTAGATAGGATTATTGTTTCCCTGGTAGTAATCTATGAGAGACACTGAGATCCATAAGTCTCCTGGGAAAATCGGGGGAGTCGGCACGTATGTAGCTGAGCCGCATCAGAGTGGTCAAGGAGCCGCATGCGGCTCCGGAGCCGCGGGTTGCCGACCCCTGGTCTAAACGATACCGTTTGATCAGCTGCTCGTCATCAAAAAAAACAACAACATTGTTCCGTTCCCTGAACGTTCGCGCACGTCCCTCTCGCCTCAGTGCCGTCCCCTGCTGGCAACTCCTAACCACTTAAGACACCTCTGAAGGTCTCTTAAATATCGTGGCGAGTAGGAGTGATTCTTAGACTTAAGAACATTGATAAAAAGCTTTTATTCTTAAGTTTGAGAGTAGGACTAAATTTCGCAAATTCTCAGGACTTAAGTGTAAAATGGCACTCTAAGAAGCTTGATAAGTACGGCCCCAGGTTTCAAAATACTGGCTATTGTGGACATTACAAGAACTGCATAGACTTTTATGTTTCAGTTTTACAGGTATTTGCATGCAAAACATGCAATCCACAGTTTTTTTACGCCCAATTTTTTGGTTGGGAACTGCATATCCACATGTAATGTTCACATTCAAAAGCATTCCAGTAAAAAGCGAATCAGTTTTTTTTTCTTTACTGTTTACTACGGGAGGTATAGTAGAAATACTGTTTACAGTATGATACAACAGAAAACGTCTTACAGTATTGTTTACAGTAAAGTTAACAAAATATCCATGAACAGAAAAGCAACAGCAAAAAGCCCAGTAAAAAGGGAGAACTAAAAAAAATTCCTTTACAGTATCTAATCCCTGCGATCTTCAGGGTTAGGCCACAAGTTTTCATCCACATCGCATCTGATGTTATCCAAGGCGATACACCTTGGATAAAACCGCTTGGAATGCCTGATCCACCCTTGACAATCATCAACTGTGATGTCCCTGCAGCCAGCATCTATGGCTTCAAGGAGGGACAACTGGTCATGTGGCTGATGGTCATAGACTTTCCACCTCCATGTAGAAAAGAACTCCTCTATGGGGTTGAGGAAAGGTGAATAGGGTGGAAGAAATAGACAAATCAGTCTTGGGTGGACCTCAAACCACGCTGTAACTGCTTGCGAGTGATGGAAGGCCACGTTGTCCCAGGTGATAACGAAGGTCCTCCTGTTTTCACCCTCCTGATCCTGCTCCGGAACCAGGCGCTGGTGGAGATCATCGAGAAAAGCAAGGAGGCGCTCAGTGTTGTAAGGTCCAACCTGACATTTGCGGAGGAGTGATCCTGCATTTGAAATTGCCGCACACATAGTGATATTTGCCCCTCTCTGTCCAGGAACATCAACTGTGGCCCTTTTTCCAATGACATTTCTTTTTGGCCAGATTAAATCCTGCCTCATCCACGTATACGAATTCACGAGGGGCCTGGTTGGCCTCCAATTCCATAACTCTCTGAAACAAAATGTATGTAAATCATGCCATTATAGTACTATATACCATACAGCAGGGGTCACCAACCTTTTTGAAACCAAGAGCTACTTCTTGGGTACTGATTAATGCGAAGGGCTACCAGTTTGATACACATTTAAAGAAATTGCCAGAAATAGCCAATTTGCTCAATTGACCTTTAACTCTGTTATTAATAATTAATGATATTTACACTTAATTGAACGGTTTAAAAGAGGAGAAAACACCAAAAAAATTACAATTAAATTTTGAAACATAGTTTATCTTCAATTTCGACTCTTTAAAATTCAAAATTCAACCGAAAAAAAGAAGACAAACTAGCTAATTCGAATCTTTTTGAAAAAATTAAAAAAAATAATTTATGGAACATCATTAGTAATTTTTCCTGATTAAGATTAATTTTAGAATTTTGATGACATGTTTTAAATAGGTTAAAATCCGATCTGCACTTTGTTAGAATATATAACAAATTGGACCAAGCTATATTTCTAACAAAGACAAATCATTATTTCTTCTATATTTTCCAGAACAAAAATTTTAAAAGGAATTCAAAAGACTTTGAAATAAGATTTAAATTTGATTCTACAGATTTTCTAGATTTGCCAGAATAATTTTTTTGAATTTTAATCATAAGTTTGAAGAAATATTTCATAAATATTATTCGTCAAAAAAACAGAAGCTAAAATGAAGAATTGAATTAAAATGTATTTATTATTCTTTACAATAAAAAAAATAAATTTACTTGAACATTGATTTAAATTGTCAGGAAAGAAGAGGAAGGAATTTAAAAGGTAAAAAGGTATATGTGTTTAAAAATCCTAAAATCACTTTTAAGGTTGTATTTTTTTCTCTAAAATTGTCTTTCTGAAAGTTATAAGAAGCAAAGTTAAAAAATTCATGAATTTATTTAAACAAGTGAAGACCAAGTCTTTAAAATATTTTCTTGGATTTTCAAATTCTATTTGAGTTTTGTCTCTTAGAATTAAAAATGTCGGGCAAAGCGAGACCAGCTTGCTAGTAAATAAATACAATTTTAAAAAATAGAGGCAGCTCACTGGTAAGTGCTGCTATTTGAGCTATTTTTAGAACAGGCCAGCGGGCTACTCATCTGGTCCTTACGGGCTACCTGGTGCCCGCGGGCACCGCGTTGGTGACCCCTGCCATACAGTACTGTAACCTATTACTGAGTAGGTTACCTACTTGAAAAGTGCAAAGCTTATAGAACTGTACATTGAATTGAATATCCACACTATACCTGGACATATTGTTGTCGTAGCACCTTGACTCGCTCACTGTTCCCCTCAAAGGGAACCGTGTAGAGCTGTTTCATCCGCACTCTGTTTGGACAATGTCCGCGTAATGGTTGCGAGGCTGATGCTATTGATATTGTGAAATATCTCTTGGTCCTCCAAAATTCTGCTTTGAATCTCATGCAGTTTAATTGCGTTATTTGCAACAACCATATCTACTATGGCAAGCTCTTGTTGATGATTAAGGAGCTTTCCTCTTCCCCCAGAGGGAGGAAGACGTTGCATTCTTTTGAGGGACAAAAAAAATCAACATATGCATTACTGCAGACCTTTGTGCGTCCCTGTCCGGCCCGCGTGAGGCCAATTATAAATTACAAAATAAATTTAAAAATGTATCTATGTCGAGTGTGCAATACAACGGTGCTGCTTTTGTTTTGAAAATCGTTATTTGTATTACTTCCGTGTGGACGTACGCGTGTGCGTGATTGTGAGTGAATGTGAACAGCTGCAATCACAAATTACAAAATAAAGTTGAAAAAACATCTATGTCGTGCGCGCAATACAACTGTGCTGCTTTTATTTTGAAAAGTATTACTTATGGGCGTATGTCCGTGTGTAACCTGCGAGTGAAGGTGCACATGCAGCGACAAGTGATGCACGGTTTACACCCGAGACGCTAAAAAGAGAAAAGTTGATGACGAATGGCGTGTTTTCAACAAGACATGGACTGCCAAGCAACGTTCCCTCTAAGGTGCGCGCCTGCGCAATTGCGCACTGCTCAAGCGTCCGCTGCGCACAGCAAATATATGCCGCGCACCAAATCAAATCCCATCTGAATTCTAAACAAAATAAACATATGTATTCTATGTAATTTTGCAATGCAACTTTGAGTGACAGTGACAACAAGCGGCCCTAACGGTGTTCGTCAACACCGTTCAATTGAACACCGTTCAATTATTGTAACGTCTATCTATCGAGATGCTTCGAGGACAGGAATTATATCGATCACTTTATTGAGCAAAACTGTTTATATTCGGACATAACCACACCAAAAACATGAGTAAAACACTTCTATCTCGAAAAACGAGTCATTTTCTGCCGTACAAACCAGGCCAAAACCAACTTGTCATGTGTCACCAACACGCATACCACTAAACCACTGGTGCGTTTATGGCCACACAAAAAGTCGGACAACTCAAACACCACACAAAGTTACACTATGACTCCTCAGTCATACGTGTGCTTATTTTACTGTCATTTATTATTAATGTTAATTTATTTATATTAGTCATGGAATGCTGTTACACACACTATGTTGAAGTATTACTATTATTATTAATTATTATTATTATTATTATTGTTATTATTATTTATCTTACGGTATATATCAAAAATAATATTGAGCAAAATTTAATTGAAATATTGTCGATGTGGCCCTCCAGCAGTGTCCGGGTTGCTCATGCGGCCCCCGGTAAAAATTAATTGCCCACCCCTGCATTACTGTATGGCCTCATTGACATGTCAAGTGAGAATACCGTATTTCCTTGAATTGGCGCAGGGAATATAGTATTCGCACGTCTAGAATTACTGCCGGGTAAAACTCGTTTCTCAAAATAATTAACGCATGCTTGGCCTTATCGCCGGTTTATTATTGAAGCCGGATCAAATTCGTTTCGCAAAATATTAATTTTATTATCGCATGTCTATAATTTTCACCGGGTCAAACTCGTTTCGCAAAATATTTAGCATATGTCTAGAACTTCCACCGGGTCAAATTCGTTACGTCACGAGTGACGCATCTGTCCTCATTTTCAAAATGGAGGAAGCTGCTTTCAGTAGTTTACAATCGCACAAAGGAAAAAAGATAAAGAGCTATTCAGTAGGATTTAAGGTCCAAGCTATTGAATACCGGTACAGTATGCTAAAGAGAACAGTAAGCAGCTATGTTTTATTAATGTACCGTAGCTGCGTGTGTGAAATACTGTATAAGTCATTAAATGACTCCCGCCTCCTGGTGGTAGAGAGCGCTGCCGCGCTAGTGATCCTTCTTGCGACTTCCGGTACTGCAGAAGAAGTGAACACACGCAGCAAGAGATTATTTTTCTTCCTTCTAACATGGAGGATTACATACCGGTATCTAAAATAAAACAGTTTTCTAAACTGGACTTTCAATGGAAGCAGGAGGTAACAATTAAAGGAATATCTCCATCGAGACAGAGACTTTTAAAACGGAAAAAAGAAAATAATGAAGACTTCTATAAACAAGTTATCGATGCTTTTGGTCAGAAGGAGCTGCAAATGGACTCCATTTATAAGTACAGGTAAGACCATAATAACGTTTTTTTTTAATTAAATGTGCTTTTCATGACGGTATGCTTACATCACACTCAAAGCGCACGTCTAAATTTTATGGATTCCTCTTGGTAAACGCCGGAGTGAGAAGAGGTTTTAAAATAATTACCGCATGCACGGCCATCCCGCCGGTTTCCGGTAAACGCAGGAGGGACAGGAGGTTTTAAATTAATTAACGCCCCTGCGGCTATTCAAGGAAATACGGTAGAAACAATCCATGTAAAATGCAAACTTACCTGTTGGTTTGTTGAAAGATGCGTATAATTGACGCAACCGTTGACCGCCCCAAATTGGGCTGTACTCTTTCACCAGCCTCCCTTAGTGAAAGACCGTGGTTTATCACACGGTCAATGATAGTGGCACAAATTCCATCACTCACTACTGCCCTTGTAGCCCTTAGAATGCCACCACCACGCATTCTTATACCTCTACCTTGCCCTCTCCTTAGGCCTGCTCTTCTCCCTGGACCTGCTCCTCTCACTTCTCCTGCTCCCCTCACTACTCCTGCTCCTCTCACTACTCCTGCTCCTCTCACTACTCCTGCACCTCTCACTACTCCTGCTCCTCTCACTTCTCCTGCACCTCTCACTACTACTACTTTTAGTAAGGCCATTGATTCTAAGCCAGAGTGGAATCGGCTGTGGTTGACCCAATATACACAACATACATCAGCTGTGTGTCAATTATTCAATTGTTTGTTTATTATTCAGCTGGGATATATTGTTTTAGAACTGATATTACTGTATTACAGAAGCAGAGGTTTTTATACTGTATCTAAGATTTGGAATATTGTGTTTGCAATTGTGGGATGTTGTGTGTTAACATTTGTAAATAATACAAAAACAATCCGTAATTTTGTTTGGAGGTATAGCTTGTCTGTTAAGAAAATGTAAGCATTATATAAATGTGTTCACTGACTGCATATTGTGTGAAAACAACATGAAATGTGTGAATGGTATGGCCACAAAGGACCGATGTTGTGCTAATGGTGTTTAGAGTTTTGAAAATGTGACTACTGTTTAGAAAAACGCTTGTTAGCGACTGAAAAAAACTGTAAATGAATTATTGACCCATTCACGGCTGCAAAATACTTCACATGAAATATTCCACTTTGAAATATTTTGGAGAAAAAAATATTCAATATTTTGTTTGTTTACCACATAAAAAAAACTATTTTCTTTGACGAAAATGCTGTTTTTACCCAAAAAACAATAATGAATAATAACCATTTTTTTAATGAACTATTGACCTTTTCAAGGCTGCAATTCACATCAAATATTCCACTTTGAAATATTTTGGAGGAAAAAATATTGAATATTTTGTGTTTACCACATAAAAAAAAGTTTTCCTTGCCAAAAAGGTGGTTTTTGTTAAAAAAAAAAAAAATGAATAGTAATAAAAAAAAATTATGAATTATTGACCTATTCAAGGCTGCAAAATACTGCACATCAAATATTCCACTTTGAAATATTTTGGAGAAAAAAATATTCAATATTTTGTTTGTTTACCACATAAAAAAAACTATTTTCTTTGACAAAAATGCTGTTTTTACCCAAAAAACAATAATAACCATTTTTTTAATGAATTATTGACCTTTTCAAGGCTGCAATTCACATCAAATATTCCACTTTTAAATATTTTGGAGGAAAAAATATTGAATATTTTGTGTGTTTACCACATAAAAAAAAGTTTTCCTTGCCAAAAAGGTGTTTTTTGTTAAAAAAAAAAAAAAAAGAATAGTAATACATTTTTTTAATGAATTATTGACCTATTCAAGGCTGCAAAATACTTCACATCAAATATTCCACTTTGAAATATTTTGGAGAAAAAAATATTCAATATTTTGTTTGTTTACCACATAAAAAAAACTATTTTCTTTGACAAAAATGCTGTTTTTACCCAAAAAACAATAATAACCATTTTTTTAATGAATTATTGACCTTTTCAAGGCTGCAATTCACATAAAATATTCCACTTTGAAATATTTTGGAGGAAAACATATTGAATATTTTGTGTGT
>NC_084750.1:7187967-7202967 GCF_033978785.1 Entelurus aequoreus
CCGAGAGCTTTGCGTTTGTGCTTCTCGGATGCCAAAGCCCATTTTAAAAAAAAAAAAAAAAAAAAAAAAAAAAAAATTGAGCTTGATTTCTGTGATTGAACTGAGGGGACGATCGTATTTATCAAACCGAATCTCGACCAAAAACTCCCCACGCGGCCAGGAACATGATTCATCCACTTCACATTAATAGCCTGATAACAAGCGGATAAAAATGGCAATTTTGCAGAAATATTTCCTCCCTTTTCTGGTTGGACGCGAACAGCACACTTTGTCTCCTGAGTTACGAGACAATGTTGTCATAAATTGACGGAGCAAAACCCCACAATAACTGCGGTTGTACTTGGAAATGCACATGGAGACAGAATTTCTGACTTTGTGTGTGTGTGTAACATGCACTGATGTGAGACTTGTTTATGTCGACAACATTGTTCATTGAAGGACACTTATTAGCTTCTGTGCTATTGTGTGCTGAGGCTGTTGTGTAGCTGCTATCTCCTAGCAGCCTCGCATGTCTACCTTTTTTTGTAAATGACTGTGGAGGCCTTCCTCCCTCCGGGTTCCATGGACCACCAAGAATGGACATGACGGCGAGCAGTTTGTGACTTCGTTTTATTATTTCAATAAACCTCCGTGGTGGGCGATCCACGCACCTGCCGTCCATCTCGGAGCCGCGCCCCGCCTCTCTGCGGGTCCGCCGGCCACGGCCTCCTCGCCGCCATCTCGGAGTCGGCCCCGGCGTGCCCCGCCTCGCTGCAGGTCTGCCGGCCACGCCTCCTCACAATGACCTTACTAAAATACAAGAAAAGACCAACTTTGTGGGATTATTGGAGGATATTTAGATGTTGCACAAGTATCTAATTCAGTTGTTTTGCTGATATCGAACCGATATCAGATGAATAGTATCAGTTGGGGACACTCCTGCACACATTGGAGGAGGAGTTACAATTCCAATTTTATGTCTGTAGTAATGTTGTCTCGATACCGGTACCAAAATGTATTTCGATACTTTTCGGTACTTTTCTACATAAAGGGGAACATTAAAAATTGCATATTGGCTTTATTTTAACAAAAAATATTATGGTACATTAAACATGTTTCTTATTGCAATTTTGTCCTTAAATAAAATAGTGAACGTACAAGACAACTTGTCTTTTAGTCGTAAGTAAACCAACAAAGGCTCCTATGTTGTCATAAATCTGACAAAGCAAAACCCCACAATAACTGCGGTTGTACTTGGAAATGCACATGGAGACAGACTTAGAGGCGGTATAGTACCGAATATGATTCATTAGTATCGCGGCACTATACTAATACCGGTATAACCGTAGAACCCTAGTCAGTAGGGGTGTAAAAAAATATATTTTTATGCCGTACAGATTTACTTTAGACAAGAGAAGTGTTGGATACTTCTCTTGTTGCCTTATTTGTATTTGACTTTATGAAATGTTTGGCTAGAATTTTATTCAACAAAACCAGTTTTCTTTGAAGTAATACAAAAACTTATCAGAGCTGTTTATCTATTTCATGGAGAAATGTTGTTAATCATAGAATTGGCACCCAGTGATATTAAAAAGTATTGATTTTGAATCAAGAATCAATTCTCAATCGAATGGTTACCCCAAAGAATCGAATCGTGTGGTACCCAAATATTCACAGCCCCCGTGTTCAGTAGGGATGGGTACCGTTCACATTTGAACCGATACAGTGCCAATTCCCGGCACCTGGGAATTGATACTAGCACCAATTTTCTGTTAATTGGCTCGCTGACAATAAGCTATCCATACACTTGGGTAAAACGGAATCCATCCTATTTGGGTACCACATCAACCTTAAGAAAGTCAATGACTTCACTATAAAAGTGGGTGACATTGTTATCACCAGGAAGATGAGGTCACCTACCTAGGTTCCATTCTAGAGGCAAATCTTTCCTGTGATAAAATGGCAACCAAGGTAATCAAAAAGGTCAACCAAAGAACGAGATTTCTCTACAGAATCTCCTCTCTGGTCAACAAAAGAACCATGAAGATTCTGGCGGGAACTCTCGTTCAACCCTTTTTCGATTACGCATGCACCTCCTGGTACCCCAGCACCTCCAAAACCCTCAAATCTAGACTCCAAACATCCCAGAACAAGCTAGTAAGGTTACTTCTAGACCCTCCACCCCAGATCACACCTCACTCCTACCCGCTTCTCAAAGTGGGCTGGCTCAAGGTGGAGGACAGAGTAAAACAACTTGCACTGAGCCTAGTCTATAAAATCCGCTACACCCTCCCTGATACCGAAGTGCATGTCAAACTACTTTCCTTAACGTAAATGACCGCCATAACCACAACACCAGGGGGAGCTCCACACACCACGTTAAACCCAGATTCCCATCTAACAAAGGTCTTAACTCATTCTCCTTCTATGCCACATCAATATGGAATGCACTCCCAACAGGTGTAAAAGAAAGTGCATCTCTATCCTCCTTCAAAACCTCACTAAAAGAACACCTCCAGGCAACTACAACCCTAGACTAACACCCTCCCCCCACCACATCCCACCTCCCCGGATGGTTAATAATCAAATGTAAATAATCAAATGTATATACTTGTTCTTATGCTTTCTGAGCTCACTATGTTCACTGCTCGCTGTACATATCCTACCAAGTCAGACCTACACTGAAGTGCTGATAGCAACTAAACCTAACAATCCTCGCCCCAACCCCCTCCACATCCCACCCCCCGGATTGTAAATAATGTAAATAATTCAATGTATATACTCTGATGATTAACTTGTGTGATGACTGTATTATGATGATTGTATATATTTGTACCATGAATCGATTAACGTGGACTCCGACTTAATCAAGTTGAACAACTTATTCTGGTGTTATTTAGTGGTCAATTGTACGGAATATGTACTGTACTGTGCAACCTACTAATCAAAGTTTCAATCAATGAAATTGTTTGATAAAACATTTGTAATTTTTACTGTTACATTTAACATGAGCTGATTATGTCCAGTTATATCTTGTTTCCTTACACATTTGAGTCTCATTTGCGATGCAGTTGCATTTCCAAGACATTAGATGGCGTCACAGTACAGACCAGGGGCCCGCAACCCGCGGCTGTGGAGTCTCATGCGGCCCTTCTGCCTCCTCCTTGTGAAGTGAAGTGAAGTGAATTACATTTATATAGCGCTTTTTCTCAAGTGACTCAAAGCGCTTTACATTGTGAAACCCAATATCTAAGTTACATTTAAACCAGTGTGGGTGGCACTGGGAGCAGGTGGGTAAAGTGTCTTGCCCAAGGACACAACGGCAGTGACTAGGATGGCGGAAGCGGGGATCGAACCTGCAACCCTCAAGTTGCTGGCACGGCCGCTCTACCAACCGAGCTATACCGTCCCTGCTCTCTCAGATTTCTTTTAACCCCGGAGTGAGACGAGTTTGCCTTTTCAAAAAGAGTTCTAAAATTTCCGACTGTCTGTGAATCCCTCGAATGCGCACAGGTTGAGTTCTAAGGCGCAGAGAAGGCGATAAGCTTGTGTGTTCAGTTCAGCTTCTCAAGTGTGTGCAACCCCTTGAATACTTAAAAAGAAAAGGTGAAAGAGTTTAAAATCGAATGGACAGATTTGCGATTAAACATTTTTCAAAGTCTGTAAGCTGTGTTGCGTTTGGTGGTTCTGTAAGAGTTTTCTTCAGGGGAAGAGGCGGAAAAATGTCTTAATACAGAAGTTGCAGACCCCTGGTATAGACTATTTATGGTATGTCTAACAAGGAAGTAGCTTTTTTCATGTTCTGTTGCGCCCTACAAAGTGTTTATACTGTAAGTGTTGTGCTTATTACACACCAGCTGTTTTGATTTTAACATGTCGTAGTTTTCATTGTCAAATTTGGAGGTGTTGAACTCGCCGCGTAAAATCGCTAACGCTGATTGTAGCCTGTCTGTGGCAAATCCAGTGTATATTAGCATCAAGCTAGCGCATACTTGATTTGTTGGTGTTGAAAACTGCCGCGTTACTCAGAGGGAGTCTGCCCTAGTGATTGTTTTATTGAGCCAGTGTTTAGTCTGTAACTGGATGTTCAATACCAGGCAGCACCGACTGCATTTGGTTGGTAAAGTACTGGGGCCGTATTTATCAAGCTTCTTAGAATTACTCCTAAGATGTCTGCTAAGAGTTGACTTATGAGTAAAGAAATTCTTTGCTGATAGCTGCACATAAAAGTTAGTTATCAAGCGTCTTACTCACACTTTCAGCGAAGTATAGGACTGAATCTTAAGTGTCACACTCAGAGCTGAATTACGACATTACTATGTGCCGTAAACCGACTTTTAGGTGACGTCATTTCTGTGTCCATAGAAATGACCAATCACGGAAGGGAATCTCTCGTCTAAGAATAAAGAAATATCTTAGAAATATTTAAGTGGACAATGGGAGTGTATATTTTGACAATAAACTACAAAATAATACAAAACAAACAAACAATATTGGCAATGAATCAAAAATAAATGTTTCCTTTTTTTCCCAATTAATTAATTAGGCAACTAATTTGAAACTGGTGTGGGTGGCTCGTGATGTTGCTGATGAGATGACGCCCCTTATTAAATCTGTGACAAAAATAATACCCGCTTTGTCTAAACGATACCGTTTGATCAGGTGCTCGTCATCAAACAAAGCCAGGACATCCTTCCGCTCCCTGAACGTTCGCGCACGTCTCTCGCCTCAGTGCCATCCCCCGCTGGCAACTCCTAACCCAGGGGTCGGCAACCCAAAATGTTGAAAGAGCCATATTGGACCAAAAATACAAAAACAAATCTGTCTGGAGCCGCAAAAAATTAAAAGCCAGATAGTGTACGTGTCATGAGATATAAATTGAATTAAGAGGACTTAAAGGAAACTAAATGACCTCAAATATACCTACTAATGAGGCATAATGATGCAATATGTACATATAGCTAGCCTAAATAGCATGTTAGCATCGGTTAGCTTGCAGTCATTCAGTGACCAAATATGTCTGATTAGCACTCCACACAAGTCAATAACATCAACAAAACTCACCTTTCATGCACAACCTTAAAAGTTTGGTGGACAAAATGAGACAGAAAAAGAAGTGGCATAAAACACGTCCTAGAAAGTCGGAGATAGTTATACATGTAAACAAACTACGGTGAGTTCAAGGACCGCCAAAATTAGTAGGACAAAACGGCTCTCGACAAATACTCGAATCAGTGAAGCATGTTTAATATGAACAATGTGCTTTATAACAATTAGGGAGGTTTGTGTCATGTTTGTCCTCCTACAGAAAACCATATTAAAACAAAAAATGTTTTTTTCCCCTCATCTTTTTCCATTTTTGAAAAAGCTCCAGAGAGCCACTAGGGCGGCGCTAAAGAGCCGCGGGTTGCCGACCCCTGTCCTAACCACTTAGGACCCCTCTGAAGGTCTCTTAAATATCGTGGAGAGTAGGAGTGATTCTTAGACTTAAGAAAGTTGATAAATAGCTTTTATTCTTAAGTTTGAGAGTAGGACTAAATTTCGCAAATTCTCAGGACTTAAGTGTAAAATGGCACTTTAAGACGCTTGATAAATACGGCCCCTGGTCTGTATCTGATACGATGTACTTATCCATTCGAGGTAGCTTTCCATCAATTAGCGGTCCAATTTAAATATGATTTACATCCCAATCCCGATGCATCGCGATAAAATGGATGCCGATTCTTGGTGGCCGTTTTAAACGTAGTTGTGCTTCCAATGGCACATTTTGCAAATGGCCATCTTGATCAAAAAATAAGGCCATTTCTCTTGTCAAACATGTAGGTGAATGTGTATCTGCTCAGTCCTGCTTGCATTGTTAGTGTGAAGTGTGCGGGCCTACCCGCAATTCTTGACAGTTGTAGAATGAAACTTGGGTAATTAGTTGATTTATTTTTGTTAAAATACATCAACATTGATTTTATTCGCTACAAAGTTGTGGAGGGGGCGTGGCCTGTGATCCTGCCGCGGACCGGCCTCGAAGACAGCGACAGGTGAGTAGTTGGCCCAGGTGGCCCTTGTTATCTAATCACCTGTCGCCTTTATTAGCAGCAGCCGGGACGAGACAGGGGTTGGGAGTTGGAGTAGGAGCCAGAGAGAGAGAGACACGAACAAACAAAGACATTTTGCTGGAAAGCAAAAGCCTCTCCACATTTATGCAAATAAAACAGTGTTGTACCCTGAAATCCGGGCTCTCGTGGCAGTGTGTGGTGGTCCGAGGAACCCACTAGAGGGCAACCTCCACAAATGTGAAAGCCGATGTGGCTTGAATTGACATGCACATGTTGGGGGTTCCATGCAAACCGGTTCAACTTCCCATCCGTAGTGTTCAGTGAAGCACTCTCAAGCAGCTTTTTTTATCTAAAAGTTTTTATCTAAAAGTTTCACTGACATTGGAAAGTTAAAACCTTGTGCAAGCTTAAGATTGACTGCACATACTTACTCTTAGGATCCAATAGGGATTCACTCATACAAATGTCCTAAGTCAGCAATAATATATATTTTTTTGCTTTCAACGCTTGAAATCTTTTAACAACTTCACCTCTGTCTATGGATATAATGTTGTTATAGTTTTTGGACTGATTTTTTTTGTTTTGTGGGCTTTTTAGCAAAAATATCTTTTTTTTTTTTTTTTATCATGGGAAATAATTGTATTTATATCTATCATGTTATACTGTATGTATCTGCCAAAGATCATTTTTGTTGCATTTCAGCAGTTTAATAGCAGTTTAACTCATTTACGCTCATCAAAACTCTGAGATTAAGCTCATTCTTAAGAGGCACAATTACGCTCAAATATTTAGACGACATCTGACCAGTCTAAGACTACATCTGACCAGTCTAAGACTAGATCTAACCAGTCTAACTCTAAGACTAGATGTGACCAATCTGAGTCGAAGACTAGATGTGACCAATCTGAGTCGAAGACTAGATGTGACCAATCTGAGTCGAAGACTAGATGTGACCAATCTGAGTCGAAGACTAGATGTGACCAATCTGAGTCGAAGACTAGATGTGACCAATCTGAGTCTAGATGTGACCAATCTAAGACTAGATGTGACCAGTCTAAGACTAGATGTGACCAGTCTAAGACTAGATGTGACCAGTCTAAGACTAGATGTGACCAGTCTAAGACTAGATGTGACCAGTCGAAGACTAGATGTGACCAATCTGAGTCGAAGACTAGATGTGACCAATCTGAGTCGAAGACTAGATGTGACCAATCTGAGTCGAAGACTAGATGTGACCAATCTGAGTCGAAGACTAGATGTGACCAATCTGAGTCGAAGACTAGATGTGACCAATCTGAGTCGAAGACTAGATGTGACCAATCTGAGTCGAAGACTAGATGTGACCAATCTGAGTCGAAGACTAGATGTGACCAATCTGAGTCGAAGACTAGATGTGACCAGTCTGAGTCGAAGACTAGATGTGACCAGTCTGAGTCGAAGACTAGATGTGACCAGTCTGAGTCGAAGACTAGATGTGACCAGTCTGAGTCGAAGACTAGATGTGACCAATCTGAGTCGAAGACTAGATGTGACCAATCTGAGTCGAAGACTAAATGTGACCAATCTGAGTCGAAGACTAGATGTGACCAATCTGAGTCTAGATGTGACCAATCTAAGACTAGATGTGACCAGTCTAAGACTAGATGTGACCAGTCTAAGACTAGATGTGGCCAATCTGAGTCGAAGACTAGATGTGACCAATCTGAGTCAAAGACTAGATGTGACCAATCTGAGTCGAAGACTAGATGTGACCAATCTGAGTCGAAGACTAGATGTGACCAATCTGAGTCGAAGACTAGATGTGACCAATCTGAGACTAGATCTGACCAATCTGAGACTAGATGTGACCAATCTAAGACTAGATTTGACCGGTCTTAGACTAGATGTGACCAGTCTAATACTAGATGTGAC
The DNA here is from genome assembly GCF_033978785.1 of Entelurus aequoreus. NCBI lineage: Eukaryota > Metazoa > Chordata > Actinopteri > Syngnathiformes > Syngnathidae > Entelurus > Entelurus aequoreus. The sequence goes on from NC_084750.1 coordinate 7,195,908, forward strand.
TAATCAAAGTCTGAGCATGAACTGATGAAGCCTACTGAGGTATTGGCACCAGCCCCTGGACTAGATCTGACCAGTGTAAATCTAAGACTAGATGTGACCATCTAAGACTAGATGTGCCCAATCTAAGTCTAAGACTAGATGTGACCAGTCTGAGACTATATGTGACCAATCTAAATCGAAGACTAGATGTGACCAATGTAAGTCGAAGACTAGATCTGACCTATCAAAGTCTATGAGCACAAACTGATGAAGCCGATATGGCCGGGTTAACTTATAAAGTGCAATTTTAAATTTCTCGCTAAACTTCCGGTTGAAAACGTCTATGTATGATGACGTATGCGCGTGACGTCAATCGTTGAAACGGAAGTATTCGGACTCCATTGAATACAATACAAAATAGCTCTGTTTTCATCGCAAAATTCCACAGTATTCTGGACATCTGTGTTAGTGAATCTTTTGCAATTTGTTTAATGAACAATGAAGACTGCAAAGAAGAAAGTTGTAGGTGGGATCGGTGTATTAGCGGCTGGCTGCAGCAACACAAACAGGAGGACTTTGAGGTGGATAGCAGACGCGCTATCCGACGCTAGCCGACGCTAGCCGACGCTAGCCGCCGACCGCATTGGTGATCGGGTGAAGTCCTTCGTCCTTCCGTCGATCGCTGGAACGCAGGTGAGCACGGGTGTTGATGAGCAGATGAGGGCTGGCTGGCGTAGGTGGAGCGCTAATGTTTTTACCATAGCTCTGTGAGGTCCCGCTATACTAAGTTAGCTTCAATGGCGTCGTTAGCAACAGCATTGTTAAGCTTCGCCAAGCTGGAAAGCATTAACCGTGTAGTTACATGTCCCTGGTTTAATAGTATTGTTGATCTTCTGTCTATCCTTCCAGTCAGGGATTTATTTATTTTGTTTCTATATGCAGTTAAGCACGATGCTATCACGTTAGCTCCGTAGCTAAAGTGTTTTGTCGATGTATTGTCGTGGAGATAAAAGTCACTGTGAATGTCCATTTCGCGTTCTTGACTCTCATTTTCAAGAGGATATAGTATCCGAGGTGGTTTGAAATACAAATCCGTGATCCACAATAGAAAAAGGAGAGAGTGTGGAATCCAATGAGCCAGCTTGTACCTAAGTTACGGTCAGAGCGAAAAAAGATATGTCTTGCACTGCATTCTAGTCCTTAACTCTAACGTTCCTCATCCACGAATCTTTCATCCTCGCTCAAATTAATGGGGTAATCGTCGCTTTCTCGGTCCGAATTGCTGTAGCTGCATTGAAAACAATAGGAAAATATGAGGAGGCTATCAACTGACTACGTCACGCTACTTCCGGTAGGGGCAAGGCTTTTTTTTATCAGATACCAAAAGTTGCGAACTTTATCGTTGTTGTTCTCTACTAAATCCTTTCAGCAAAAATATGGCAATATCGCGAAATGATCAAGTATGACACATAGAATGGATCTGCTATCCCCGTTTAAATAAAAAAAAATCATTTCAGTAGGCCTTTAAGAGAAAGTGTGTATACTTCGGTTTTATTCTATTCTAACAATGTTGCGCTCAAAAACCCAATGCTGTTTTATTTTTAAAAAAAGCTAACTCGTGAAATTTCAGACTGCTAACCTTTAAACTGAACAATGGTATCACATAAAGAACTCATGTAAAGCCCGTTTTGAACACTCGGGGTGCAAAAGGGTTAAATTCTTTTTTTGTATCCCAAAAGGTGGGTCAATACAATACTTCATCCAATAGATCAGGGGTCACCAACCTTTTTGAAAGCAAGAGCTACTTCTTGGGTAGTGATTAATGCGAAGGGCTACCAGTTTGATACACACTTAAATAAATTGCCAGAAATAGCCAATTTGCTCAATTTACCTTTAACTCTATGTTATTATTAATAATTAATGATATTTACACTTAATTGAACGGTTTAAAAGAGGAGAAAACACGAAAAAAATGACAATTAAATGTTGAAACATAGTTTCTCTTCAATTTCAACTCTTTAAAATTCAAAATTCAACCGAAAAAAAGAAGAGAAAAACTAGCTAATTCAAATGTTTTTGAAAAAATTAAATTCATGGAACATCATTAGTAATTTTTCCTGATTAAGATTAATTTTAGAATTTTGATGACATGTTTTAAATAGGTTAAAATCCAATCTGCACTTTGTTAGAATATATAACAAATTGGACCAAGCTATATTTCTAACAAAGACAAATCATTATTTCTTCTAGATTTTCCAGAACAAAATTTTTAAAAGAAATTCAAAAGACTTTGAAATAAGATTTAAATTTGATTCTACAGATTTTCTAGATTTGCCAGAATAATTTTTTTGAATTTTAATCATAATAAGTTTCAAGAAATATTTCACAAATATTCTTCGTCGAAAAAACAGAAGCTAAAATTAAGAATTAAATTAAAATGTATTTATGATTCTTTACAATAAAAAAAATACATTTACTTGAACATTGATTTAAATTGTCAGGAAAGAAGAGGAAGGAATTTAAAAGGTAAAAAGGTATATGTGTTTAAAAATCCTAAAATCATTTTTAAGGTTGTATTTTTTCTCTAAAATTGTCTTTCTGAAAGTTATAAGAAGCAAAGTAAAAAAATTAATGAAATTATTTGAACAAGTGAAGACCAAGTCTTTAAAATATTTTCTTGGATTTTCAAATTCTATTTGAGTTTTGTCTCTCTTAGAATTAAAATGTCGGGCAAAGCGAGACCAGCTTGCTAGTAAATAAATAACATTTAAAAAATAGAGGCAGCTCACTGGTAAGTGCTGCTATTTGAGCTATTTTTAGAACAGGCCAGCGGGCGACTCATCTGGTCCTTACGGGCTACCTGGTGCCCGCGGGCACCACGTTGGTGACCCCTGCATTAGACCGATTGCCTCTCCATTGCATGTACCAAACATGTCCAGTGAACTATCTTGCGCGGTAAGTGGAATAAAATTAGCAAATGCTCTGACCTCGGTCTCTTCCCTGTTGCAAGCGATTAGCGTAACGTTTCCAGCTGACAAAATGGTTGTTTTTCCTCCCTAGTAAAAGAAAACAAGGTCCCAGTCTTTTGCAATGTGTTGCTAATTAGCCGACACAAGGCAGAAGTAGCCTTACGCTCCAGTGCCAAGGAGCATGTCGTTAACTACACTCGAGCGAGGGGTTAAAGGTTTAACAAAATAAAACGCCTGTCCGCTGTCTTTTCTCACTGTCTAAAAATCCGAGGTCATGTTTGCTGCTCTGTCTGGACATGTTGTCAGCGGCCAGAAGTTGATGCTCTCATCGCGGCAAAGGATCGGAGCGCACATTTGATTACGCTCGATCTTACGGGAAAAAGGTGTCTATGGCTTTTTAGAGCGGCCCACGAAGGAGAGTCGCATCTTTTAGGTCCTCCAGCTAGAGTTACCTCCACCTATTCTTCCAACCTTTTTTGTTTCCACTTGAAAAGGAAAACTCCGCCTCCCTCATGCATGTGTCCGAGTAAGACTCCAGCTCGGCCTTGGAAAAACCACATACATAATAAGCCTTGAACAGGTTTCCCGCTGCGAAAGGTATCGTCCGCCCCCGCGTTCTGTCGCACACACACCGAGTCTCATCCGTTCATCTTTTCCTTTTGCTTTCACCAAGTCGAACGTTCTTTTCTTTGCGCCGCACAAACAATGTCAGTGGTAATTCATGTTGATGGTGTGCAAATATTTCCGCGGTAACCCAAACCGAGAAATCAATGGTAAATCCGCTTCATCGAGCGGTTTGCTGAGGCGGCAACAAAGTCCAGCTCTCCTGCTTTGGAAGCGATCTGTTTAAATATACACCTGTTCTTCTGTTTGGAGTGGATTGAAGCTCTGGGCTCACACCTGATGGGAGCAGATTGCCTCATTTTGCTTGATCCTTGTGCACCCCTAGGGGCCAAAAGGAGCATTACGTGTGTTCTGTACGTGATATGGTTGACAGTCACCGGTCTGAAAGTTATTTTCTTATTGAATTGCATAGTTTTTGATTGCAACATTGTTAAGAATACCAGTGTTTCCCACACATTTATTTGTGGTGGCCCGCCACGAAAGAATTACGTCCGCCACAAATTAAAAAAATAAAAAAAAAATTATTAAAAAAACATTTTTTTTTTTGTCCTGTCCAGCTTCTCAGGCAAATCATATAGCAGATGTAGATGCCTATATAGGCTGTTCAGATTTACTTTACAAAAGAGAAGTGTAGGATACTTCTCTTGTTGCCTTATTTGTATTTGACCACTACTGTTTTCTGTTTATTTGTTACTGACTGTGGCAGGACACCTCTGCCTCTGTTTCACTTTATGTTGCTGGTAAATAATATGGTTGTAGTAGTAGGCTAAAGTTAAAATATTTAGTATGCACTAATTAAAGGGGCAGAGCTTTAAGAGACATTTTAGCTTTTATATTTTATAAGATATGTTTTTTGTAAGAACCACAACTAATAAATATATTTCAGTGAATAATTTATTGTTCAAATCTGTATATAAATATGTACATAAAGTGTTGTAATTATATTGTAAAATGGATGGATGGATGGATGGACGTTTAAAACAAAACTGTTATTATTAATTAGTAAGTATACATTTTTTGAGCCTTTTTAGAGAAAATCATATCATTGTAGTAAATTATGCAAATTACTCGATGTCATGGCCCCCACTGCCACAGGTATCTTGGCAGTTTATGGGAAACACTGAATACGATATAAACAAAGTATAAACACTACTGTACTAATGTACATGTACTAATATGATACACTTTAAGAAACTCTTCAAACTTAAAGTGTTTACAAAGTACAAAGAAGAAGAACCATGACAAACATTCTCAATTTATTTCATCCATCCATTCATTAATTCTTAAAGTAATCTTACTCATCTCATCATATGAAATATGACTTACTTCACCAATTATTATTATTAAATTCTTACTATTATTTATTTATTTATTTATTTTGATTGTGATTACTTATGGAGTTTATTGTGAAAAAATTGTGAACAGGAAGTGAACAAAAAGTTTTGCAACTGTTATGTAAAAGAAAGGGGGTAGGATTAAATAAGCTCTGCTTCTTCCTACTCCTTTTCGAACATGTTGAAAAGAGAAACTGGAAATTGTGATGTATCATGTTGTATGCTTGCATGTTCGAAATAAACTCAAACTCAAACTCAAACACTTTCTCTTAAGGCCCAATTTACACTAACAAGGTTATCCAGGGTAACTCCCAACTAACCTTATCCCCGTCTACACACACACAATGGTCGTTTAAGACCCCACCCCCCCACCCACCTCCGTCAGCCGGCGCAACGCGACCTAATACGTAGGGCTGCGAATCTTTGAGTGTCCCACGATTAAATTCAATATCGATTCTTGGGGTCACGATTCGATTATAAATAGATTTTTTCCCGATTACATAGGATTTCATTTGGATCTACCCCAGTCTGCTGACATGCAAGCAGAGTAGTAGAGTTTTGTAAAAAGCTTTTATAATTGTAAAGGACAATGTTTTATCAACTGATTGCAATAATGTAAATGTGTTTTAACTATTAAATTAACCAAAAATATGACTTATTTTATCTTTGTGAAAATATTGGACACAGTGTGTTGTCAAGCTTATGAGATGCGATGCAAGTGTAAGCCACACTGACACTGTTGTTCTTTTTTATTAATTTTTTTAATTTTTTTGTTATAAATGTCTAATGATAATGTCAATGAGGGATTTTTTTTTTAATTTTTTTTTTAATTTTTAAAAAAAAAAGGAAGACAGGGGGGAATTGTGGGGACAAGAGGGGGATTAGACAGAGAGACAAAAACAACAACAGCAAACACAACAACAACAACAACAGAGCAACATCAGCAAATACGACATGTACAAATATGATGGTAAAAGTAATAGCAAATAAGCAGTTAGCGAAAATTTAAAAAAAAATACAGAAATGACAATGAGCATTATTACACTAAAAATGGAGCAATATGAATACCAATAAAAATAGTGCTATTGATAATAAACAATACCAGTACTTTACCTTTATTATCAACAATACAATTGTTCAAATGCAACAATACATATACGTAATGATAACTTGAGATACGAAAGAATGCAGAAAAATGGAGGGGAAGAAAGAGAAGCAACCTACATTAACCTTGTAGATTGTTATAGTAACAATAGGTTAAGCTTTGTCAGTGTGCCATGTGTTATACCCGGTTTACCCTAGGGCAACAACGTTAATATATGTTTGATGAAACGTGATTATGTGCATGAGGGATTTTTAATCACTGCTATGTTGAAATTGTTACTAATATTGATACTGTTGTTGATAATATTCATTTTTGTTTCACTACTTTTGGTTTGTTCTGTGTCGTGTTTGTGTGTCCTCTCAATTGCTCTGTTTATTGCAGTTCTGAGTGTTGCTGGGTCGGGTTTGGTTTTGGAATTGGATTGCATTGTTATGGTATTGCTGTGTATTGTTTTGTTGGATTAATTAACTAAAAAAAAATTTAAAAAATAAAAATCGATTTTTGAAAAATGAGAATCGATACTGAATCGTACAACGTGAGAATGGCGATTTGAATTCTAATCGATTTTTTCCCCACACTCCTACTAATACGCATGCGTGGAAAATGCGCACGTCCTAGTCACCTCCAGTGTTGCTTTGTGTGCAAGTGCTTAATTCTAACTTATCTGAACAATATCCAGTGTTGTGGTATTTCAATGAACTGGAATCCAGTGTGCTGTGGGGCCCTTTTGTAGTGAATCACACCTGAGCCATCATAAATTATTCAAATCTTTATTAGACACGTAAACAATGTGATAAAGAACATTTTACATCAATCAAACTAGGGATCTAGATATCTGGTCAGGACACTCCTCACTCTTTTGCCTTCACCTTCATTTTCCATTTCTTTTTGGTGACTTTATATACTCTGGACCTAGACGTTGAGTCTGCAACATACATGGCGGACAATAACTGATAGTCTGCTTTGCCATTCCAAATGCATTCGATGTTTGCCGTAGTCTTCCCTCGTCGGCCAGGTAAGCACACGCTACCTTTTTTTTATCACATCCA
>NC_084750.1:7207967-7240467 GCF_033978785.1 Entelurus aequoreus
ATAATTCCCAGCTTGGCGAAGCTTAACAATGCTGTTGCTAACGACGCCATTGAAGCTAACTTAGCAACCGGACCTCACAGAGCTATGATAAAAACATTAGCGCTCCACCTACGCCAGCCAGCCCTCATCTGCTCATCAACACCCGTGCTCACCTGCGTTCCAGCGATCAACGGAAAGACGAAGGACTTCACCCGATCATCCGTGCAGTCGGCGGCTAGCGTCGGCTAGTGTGTCTGCTATCCAAGTCAAAGTCCTCCTGGTTGTGTTGCTGCAGCCAGCCGCTAATACACCGATCCCACCTACAACTTTCTTCTTTGCAGTCTTCATTGTTCATTAAACAAATTGCAAAAGATTCACCAACACAGATGTCCAGAATACTGTGGAATTTTGAGATGAAAACAGAGCTTTTTTGTATTGGATTCAATGGAGTACCAATACTTCCGTTTCAACGATTGATGTCACGCGCATACGTCATCATACATAGACGTTTTCAACCGGAAGTTTAGCGGGAAATTTAAAATTGCACTTTATAAGTTAACCCGGCCGTATTGGCATGTGTTGCAATGTTAAGATTTCATCATTGATGTATAAACTATCAGACTGCGTGGTCGGTAGTAGTGGCTTTCAGTAGGCCTTTAACGTTACTCCATGATGCGTTAGTGTTATTTTACGTTATTTTTTATGTAGTATCGGCTAGAAACTGAGAAGATCTGAGTGTGTTTTATTGGAGCGCTGCAGAAGAGGCGACGAAGAAGAGGCGCACTCTGTGTGTGTGTGTGTGTGTGTGTGTGTGTGTGTGTGTGTGTGTGTGTGTGTGTGTGTGTGTGTGTGTGTGTGTGTGTGTGTGTGTGTGTGTGTGTGGGAGGGGGCGTGTCTGTGTTTACTAACAAGACATCAGGGCGAAGCCAGAAGCCGAGTTTCTTAACATGGAGATAATCTCACTACTTTTCTCTTGTCGACCACAAAGAAAATACAATTTTAGTTAAATGTAAGTTGTGGCTTGGATCAAATATCCTATCCTAGCAATTAAAATCTGCTGAAACAGCTACAAAAGCAACATGCTTCGACGAAGCTAGTAAAGAGAGACACACTTCACCTCCTAAGCAACAGTGGCTGGATTTTAACGAGGCACTGCTATCCAGGACAACATTGATGGAGCCATTGCAGCGTGTGTGTTAGAAGACATGCAGACTATTTCTACAGTGGAGTCACCCGCTTTCAGGCAGCTAATTAGCATGATACCGTGCGTCAAATGACACCTGGACAGTGAGTACATAAAAATGGAAAGCGAGCTAAAGAAAACACTCCAAACTCTGCCTTTGCTCATCATTCAGCACTGAAGGTACACACACTCTGTCAACTCTCTTATATACTCTTTCATTCTAGACTTCTAGAGTGTTTGATTATCACATCACTCTAAATGTATAGACTATAAAGTTCACAAACATAAAGAGGGATGCTAGTGGGCCAGGCCAATCTTTCCTTATCTCTAAACTAAAACTGGGGAAATGTGTCGAGTGTCCTGGGCTTCAGACATGATTTTATTTCAGAATTCCTTGAGAGAAAAAAACGCCTGGTTAGGCTTTGTGTATGTAGTGTGTGCTTTCCTTGGTTTACCGCTGTGTTGTTATTATGCTGTTTGTTACTTATGTTGCAGCTATTTAAAATAGTTTTGTCAATTTGTTCTGGCCTTAAACAAATTGACCCTTTTGAAACATATCTTTTGTGTGTTGCATGTGGACCACATGGCTTAGCAGAGTTCAGTGATGCAAATGCATGTCAAGTTGATCAACATATTGTATTATTCTCCAGTGCAATAACAGTGCTGAAATAAACGATAAAAAAGCATTAAAGGGGGCCTTAAAAAAATAAAAAATAAAATTAACTAGTTACTTTTCACTGTAACGCATTACTTTTTGGTGTAAGTAAGTGAGTTAGTAACTGAGTTACTTTTGAAATAAAGTAACTGTAACTAGTTACTGGTTTTCAGTAACTAACCCAACACTGTATACGATACAAATTATTACATTTGTTAAATGTTAGTTAAATGTAAGTTGTGGCTTGGATCAAATATCCTACCCTAGCAATTCAAATCTGCTGAAACAGCTACAAAAGCAACATGCTTCGACGAAGCTTATAAAGAGAGACACACTTCACCTCCTAGCTTTTAATGCTACAGTGACATTGTGATGAGGCATGTCTGACACGTTCTTGCTCGCAAGCTGGCGGCTAACGTCCCTGCCCAGTGCTAAGCAACTTAAGTCTGTTATCCCCGCCACACCATGGGAGGATATGCTAACCACTGTCCGCTAGGCTAGGGCTTTTGAATGTAAACAGAGTGGGGCGGACATTAACAATGCCAAACACTGATGACATCTATTAAACCAGACAAGAAGCAAAGAATTAAACAGAGACAGAATTAAATTTGGCTCAAATTGAGAGAAACGTCTGGACACTGTACCCTCGCACAGTGTCTCAACACGCCCCGGCGAAAGATTGTACGCCTCCGCCTTTTATTTGGACTTTTCCTGACCACATGGCAACAGCTGCTTCCAAAGGGACGTGGGTCGTAAACAGCGTTGCCTTTGGTTACAGAACAGTTCAAAAGAAAATGTCGTAAACACTTCACAGAAAAGGTCGTAAAACAGTTAAAAAAAGAGGTTTGTAAAAGAGTTCAAAAAAGCGGTGTCTGGAACTTGGGCAGATCCTGCCTTCTCCCCGCTTTGTAGTCCTTGGGTTAAAACAATATCTTCCTGTTGATTACAATACATGAAAGAAAACGGAACACCTTCCTGTTGCTTCCCCCCTACACAGTGGAGTTTTACAAGCCGCCTTCTTGGTAGGTTCAAAGACATATTTGCTTCTCGCTGGGAACTCATTGAAACACAAAGTTTTTGTGATAACTTAGATACAATTATTCTAACAGATATGCTAACCACTGTCCGCTAGGCTAGGGCTTTTGACATTAACATTAACAATGCCAATTGTAGTATCTTTATACGGCCAATACTACAGTGGTTATATCGATATTTTTTTATCACCCAAAAAATATTTTGTCGTTTTTGTTATTGTTAACAAACTCAGGAAACAAGTCCCAGGACACGAGTGCTTTAAGGGCAACAACCAAATGATTTAAATCAAAGACTATTGGCTCTTAAATCATTTGGAACTCATTGAAATATTTAATTGATATTGCTTGTTTTTTTTTAACAATAATTCTGATCAAATATTGAATCATTGAAGGAATTTCAAGTGTATTCACGTACAAAAGAGGCTTGGGTCGGATTTGAAAACATTGGAATTTTATTGTTCACGTTGACATGAAAAAAACCAGATGCAGGTCCGTCGGTACGACCGGGAATTGAGTCATGTAAAATCAAATGGTTTGATATCTTGCAGACAAAACATTGCCAAACACTTGGCAAGGAAACAATCACCTAAGTAGCACTTATTTATTGAGAGTTTTAATGTGATTGACTTGTACTCTATGCACCATGAAAGGCCTACTGAAAGCCACTACTAGCGACCACGCAGTCTGATAGTTTATATATCAATGATGAAATCTTACCATTGCAACACATGCCAATACGGCCGGGTTAACTTATAAAGTGCAATTTTAAATTTCCCGCCACACTTCCGCTTGAAAACGTCTCGGTATGATGACGTATGCGCGTGATGTAGCCAGTTTAACAGAGGTATGGCTTTCCTATTGAAGCCAATATGAAATAGCTCTGTTTTCATCTCATTATTCCACAGTATTCTGGACATTCATTGCATTATGGAGAAAGAAGCTGAGCAAGCAAAGAAGAAAGTTGTCGGTGCGAAGCGGATATTTTGCGAGGGAAGTCAGCAACACAACACAGCCGGTGTTAGTTTACATTCCCGAAAGATGCAGTCAAGATCGAAGAACTCGGACAACAGAGACTCTAACCAGGAGGACTTTGATTTGGATACACAGACGCGATACCGTGAGTACGTAGCTGTGCTTCCAAACATTTGATCGCTTGCTATAACTAGCTCGAGCTAGGAGCTAGGAGCTAGCATAACAAACACCTAGGTGTTTGTTATGCGGGATTAATTTGTGGCATATTAAATATAAGCCTGGTTGTGTTGTGGCTAATAGAGTATATATATGTCTTGTGTTTATTTACTGTTGTAGTCATTCCCAGCTGAATATCAGGTCACCCCCGGCTCTCACAGCATCTTCCCTATCTGAATCGCTTCCACTCCCCACTAGTCCTTCACTTGCATTTTCCTCATCCACAAATCTTTCATCCTCGCTCAAATTAATTGGGAAATCGTCGCTTTCTCGTTCCGAATCTCTCTCACTTCTGGCGGCCATCATTGTAAACAATAGGGAACTTTGCGTATATGTTCAACTGACTACGTCACGCTACTTCCGGTAGGGGCAAGCCTTTTTTTTTTTATCAGATACCAAAAGTTGCGATCTTTATCGTCGTTGTTTTATACTAAATCCTTTCAGCAAAAATATGGCAATATCGCAAAATGATCAAGTATGACGCATAGAATAGAATAGATCTGCTATCCCCGTTTAAATAAAAAAAATGTCATTTCAGTAGGCCTTGAAGGCTGCACCTCATCCGGGTGTTAGTAGTGTGACTTTATTTATTTTTTTAGATACCAGTTTGTATGCTGTATGTATGATATTTGGATGATGCATTTGTACACACTAGGTGTGGCTAAATTATTCTCTGCATTTGACCCATCACTCTTGATCACCCCCTGGGAGGTGAGGGGAGCAGTGGGCAGCAGCGGGGGCCGCGCCTGGGAATCATTTTTGGTGATTTAACCCCCAATTCCAACCCTTAATGCTGAGTGTCAAGCAGGGAGGTATTGGGTTCATTTAGATCAGGGGTGTCCAAACTTTTTCCACTGAGGGCCGCACACTGAAAAATCAAAGCAAGCGGGGGCCATTTTGATATTTTTTTATTTCAAAAACCAATACAATATAGGTATAAAAAATATACATTAAGGCCTCCACTCAGGCTTGATCCCGGGGACCCCAAAGGGTTTTGGTGCAAAACATATTTAAAATGTGTCATTATTCAGTATTATTATCTCTAGATCAACATTAGGTCTATCTGTCAATATAACGTATTTAAAGATTTAAGTCGTATGCTCTTTTTGTCAAAGAAAACCCTGTTTTTTTTTTAATGGAAAAAACACAAAATATGCAATATTTTCACCAAATAAAATTTTTAAGAGGAGTATTTCAGATTATATAATAATTGGAGCCTTAAAAAGGTCAATAACTCATAACACCATTGATTTTAATTCATAATTATTTTTTGAGCAATGACACTTAAAAACAAATCACACAAAAATGATTGGGGAACCAAAAGGGTCATACTCTTTAAAGTGTTAAAAAATAAATTATACATTTTTTTTACTGTTTACTTTTAACACAACAATCTTCAGATCAACTTCAGATCTATCCGTCAATTATAAGTTGTATTGTTGTTTATGTTTTTTTTGTTTGTTCGTTTTAGGCCTTTCTTTAAAAAAAAAAAAAAATGGCAAACACAAAATATGCAACATTTTCCCAAAACAATATCTCAAAGTGCAATATTTAATGTGACGTAATTGGAGCCTTGGATAGGTCAATAATTCATAATAACATTGATTTTGATTCATTATTATTTTTTTAAAGAAAGAAACAGCCTGCATGGCTGCCTTGTGTTATTAGAGTAAACATTGCAACATTTCACCTGTTTGGTCTTTCATACCACTTTTTATGTTTTTAATTTTTTTAATCGTATTTTAAAATGGGCCGTGAGGCCGTTAAAAAATGACCTGCGGGCCTCAAATGGCCCCCGGGCCGCACTTTGGACATCCCTGATTTAGATATTTAATTTTTTATGATTATTCTCGACTAATATTATTATTTCGACAACTATGACCTTTTTAAATTGTCGAGCACACTTCAACTTACCATTTTTTTAATACGCAGCGACGTTTTTCCCCCTGTAATGTTTTAATCCGTGTCTATTTTGTCTGTCGAATGTTGCGGACCCCTAATGGCCCCCAAGCCGCCCTTTGGACACGCCAGGTGTATTCCCCTAGAACTGTAGTACACAAGTGGTGAAATGTGAGTAGTACTTACTCCCTCTTGTGTGTTAGGACTTGAATGTTTTTGCACCTTTTTAAATCACTATGTCAGCACACAACATCTGACAGTTTGTAAGGAAAACAGGTCAGATCTACAAAAATAGCGCGAGCTATGTTGCATGATGGAGATACACAGCCTGTTTCTCATCTACACGCCATCCCGGCCCACAGATGTTCCCTCTCAGGGGGATATCCAGGCTTTGGACAGTGTTTTGAAGCGTCGGGCCAATGACGCCCTCTAAAGCCCGGGAGATTTCAGTGGCGGGCCCCTGGAAAGAAAGGGAAAGGAAAAAAAAGGGTCTTTGCCCCGCCTGCTCAACTCCACATAGATGCTGAGCTGGTGCTGACCATGGTGTCCTCATCCGAGGCACAGAGTTTATTATAACTTCAGTAGCACAAGCCAACTTAACCTCTGACCTTTTGCTGCCCTTTGTAAACCCTTCCCATGCCGTGTCGTCAAAGACCGACGCTTTCTGACAGGATTTGACACAAATGAGAATGTTTTAAAACTTACTCATAAGGTGTTGATTTGATTTATGTCAAATATTGGTTCAAATTAGAGATGTCCGATAATGGCTTTTTTGCCGATATTACGATATTGTCCAACTCTTGATTACCGATACCAATATATACAGTTGTGGAATTAACACATTATTATGCCTCATTTTGTTGTGATGCCCCGCTGGATGCATTAAACAATGTAACAAGGTTTTCCCAAAATAAATCAAGTTATGGAAAAAAAAAAATGCCAACATGGCACTGCCATATTTATTATTGAAGTCACAAAGTGCATGATTTTTTTTAACATGCCTCAAAACAGCAGCTTGGAATTTGGGACATGCTCTCCCTGAGAGAGCATGAGGAGGTTGAGGTGGGCGGCGTTGGGGGGCGTATATTGTAGCGTCCCGGAAGAGTTAGTGCTGCAAGGGGTTCTGGGTGTTTGTTCTGTCGTGTTACGGTGCGGATGTTCTCCCGAAATGTGTTTGTCATTCTTGTTTGGTGTGGGTTCACAGTGTGGCGCATATTTGTAACATTGTTAAAGTTGTTTATACGGCTACCCTCAGTGTGACCTGTATGGCTGTTGACCAAGTATGTGTTGCATTCACTTGTGTGTGAAAAGCCGTAGTTATTATGTGATTGGGCCGGCACGCAAAGGCAGCGCTCTGTACTTCTCCCTACGTCCATGTACACAACGGCGTTTTAAAAAGTCATACATTTTACGTTTTGAAACCGATACCGATAATTTAAAAACCGATACCGATAATTTCAGATATTACATTTTAAAGCATTTATCGTCCGATAATATCGGCAGTCCGATATTATCGGACATCTCTAGTTCAAATGAATAATAACGTCATCTAATTTATTGCATATACTGTATTTCCTCGACTATGGACCGTATTTTTCGGAGTATAAGTCGCACCGGCCGAAAATGCATAATAAAGAAGGAAAAAAACATATATAAGTCGCACTGGAGTATAAGTCGCATTTTTTGGGGAAATTTGTTTGATAAAACCCAACACCAAAAATAGACATTTGAAAGGCAATTTCAAATAAATAAAGAATAGTGAACAACAGGCTGAATAAGTGTACGTTATGTGACGCATAAATAACCAACTGAGAAGGTGCCTGGTATGTTAACGTAACATATTATGGTAAGAGTCATTCAAATAACTATAACATATAGAACATGCTATACGTTTACCAAACAATCTGTCACTCCTAATCGCTAAATCCCATGAAATCTTATACGTCTAGTCTCTTACGTGAATGAGCTAAATAATATTATTTGATATTTTACGCTAATGTGTTAATAATTTCACACAAGTCACCCCTGAGTATAAGTCGCACCCCCGGCCACACTATGGAAAAAAAACTGTGACTTATAGTCCGAAAAATACGGTATGTAAGCCACACCCACAATTTTTTAGGAAAAATGAATAAGACTATAAGTCACAGATGTATACATTGTTAAATTAGTTATTTACACAGAAATATTTTGTAAGTGTTTATGCACACACCTTAGTTGTTTCCAAACGATGTCTGTAACGCGGCAGTAAAACGGTTGATCAAACAAAACAGAAGTCAGTCAATGAAAGTTTATTTACATAGCCCTTAATCACAAGTGTCTCAAAGGGCTGCACAAGCCACAACGACATCCTCGGCTCAGATCCCACATCAGGTCAAGAAAAAACTCAACCCAATGGGATGACAATGAGAAACCTTGGAGGGGACCGCAGATGTGGGGTTTTAAATCCAGTCTCTGGTTTGTAAATAAAAATGTTTGTACAATGACTGGTTCGTAAATTGAGGTTCCACTCCTGACTAATTATCGTCACCGTAAGGTTATGTACCGTATTTTCCGGACTATAAGGCGCACTTAAAATCTTTTTTTTTCCTCAAAACTTGACCGTGTGCCTTATAACGCCTAATGTACGGAATAATTCTGGTTTTGCTTACCGACCTCAAAGCTATTTTATTTGGTACATGGTGTATTCATAAGTGTGACCAGTAGATGGCAGTCAAACATAACAGATATGTGTAGACTGCAATATGACAAGTAAACAACACCAAAACTTGATATGTTCCGTTGAAAATATAGAACATTACGCACGGCGCTGAAAAATCTATCATGTTTTAGTAGGACTTTGGTAAGCTATGAAGACGCACCGCTTGATGATTGTACTGTGCTTCAACATACAAGTATTATTATGGTGTGTGTATAAGGTAAGACATATTGTTTGGTGTTTTGTTTCGCAATATTATGCAAAAGCAACTTTTCATACCTTCTGGTACCTGCCATGCTTGCCAACCTTGAGACCTCCGAATTCGGGAGATGGGGGTGTTGGGGGCGTGGTTGCGGGGGCGGGGTTGAGGCACAGGCAGCATACCCCTTCGAGCTGTCCTGGATGAAATGAAATTCTTTTTTCCAATCATTTAGGAACTTGCAAGCGTATTTATTCTTCTTACTCGTCGTCGCCATGTCTCTTCTTCGTTCTTCTGCTTCGTCGTCTCCTTGTTGTGTGTGCAGCTGTGCACTGAGCTCCAAAAGCCGTAGATGTTATTGTAGCGTCCCGGAAGAGTTAGTGCTGCAAGGGGTTCTGGGTATTTGTTCTGTTGTGTTACGGTGCGGATGTTCTCCCGAAATGTGTTTGTCATTCCTGTTTGGTGTGGGTTCTCAGTGTGGCGCGTATTTGTTACAGTGTTAAAGTTGTTTATACGTCCACCCTCAGTGTGACCTGTATGGCTGTTGACCAAGTATGCCTTGCATTCACTTGTGTGTGTGTGCTTGAAATTAACGTTATCATTAAACCAGTTAAAAAAATCATACAACGTGTCAGCATTTCTCGACATCTTCGAGTAAAGCCCATTGTTAAACCCGTCCAACGCTACGTTATGTGACTGGGCCGGCACGCTGTTTATATGGAGGAAAAGCGGACGCCTGGACAGCATGCGGCTGTTAAGGGGTGAAGGTTTCAGTTGAGAGAGGACGCTAAAGGCAGTGCCTTTAAGGCACGCCCACATATTGTTGTCTGATTGATTGATTGAGACTTTTATTAGTAGGTTGCACAGTGAAGTACATATTCCGTACAATTGACCACTAAATGGTAACACCCGAATAAGTTTTTCAACTTGTTTAAGTCGGGGTCCACTTAAATTGATTCATGATACAGATATATACTATCATATATACTATCATCATAATACAGTCATCACACAAGATAATCACATTGAATTATTTACATTATTTACAATCAGGGGTGTGGAGGGGGTGAGGGGGGGTGGGGTGGGGGGGGGGTATGGACATCAAGTAGTGGACATAGAGAGAGAGAGAGAGAGAGAGAGAGAGAGAGAGAGAGAGAGAGAGAGAGAGAGAGAGAGAGAGAGAGAGAGAGAGAGATCAGAAGGCATAAGAAAAAGAAAAAGTATCTGCATTTGATTGTTTACATTTGATTATTAGCAACCCGGGGAGGGTGTTAGTTTAGGGTTGTAGCTGCCTGGAGGTGAACTTTTATTGCGGTTTTGAAGGAGGATAGAGATGCCCTTTCTTTTATACCTGTTGGGAGCGCATTCCACATTGATGTGGCATAGAAAGAGAATGAGTTACGACCTTTGTTAGTTCGGAATCTGGGTTTAACGTGGTTAGTGGAGCTCCCCCTGGTGTTGTGGTTATGGCGGTCATTTACGTTAAGGAAGTAGTTTGACATGTACTTCGGTATCAGGGAGGTGTAGCGGATTTTATAGACTAGGCTCAGTGCAAGTTGTTTAACTCTGTCCTCCACCTTGAGCCAGCCCACTTTAGAGAAGTGGGTAGGAGTGAGGTGGGATCTGGGGTGGAGGTCTAGAAGTAACCTGACTAGCTTGTTCTGAGATGTTTGGAGTTTAGATTTGAGGGTTTTGGAGGTGCTAGGGTACCAGGAGGTGCATGCGTAATCGAAAAAGGGTTGAACGAGAGTTCCCGCCAGAATCCTCAAGGTGCTTTTGTTGACCAGAGAGGAAATTCTGTAGAGAAATCTCATTCGTTGGTTAACCTTTTTGATTACCTTGGTTGCCATTTTGTCACAGGAAAGGTTAGCCTCTAGTCCGGGTGGAAATTGGGAGAAATTCGGGAGAATGGTTGCCCCGGGAGATTTTCGGGAGGGGCACTGAAATTCGGGAGTCTCCTGGGAAAATTGGGAGGGTTGGCAAGTATGGTACCTGCTGATCTGTATTTGGGATCTGCATAAATCCTGAAAGATTGTCCGCCTTTGTAGTCCGTGATAAGCTTCTTCTTTTTCTCTATCTTCTTGTTGTGGGACATTCATCCTCCGCTGTTGCCATTTCTAATATAAATAAATGATAAATAGGTTCTACTTGTATAGCGCTTTTCTACCTTCAAGGTACTCAAAGCGCTTTGACAGTATTTCCACATTCACGCACACATTCACACACTGATGGCGGGAGCTGCCATGCAAGGCGCTACCAGCACCCATCAGGAGCAAGGGTGAAGTGTCTTGCCCAAGGACGCAACGGACGTGACTAGGATGGTAGAAGGTGGGGATTGAACCCCAGCAACCAGCAAACCTCCGATTGCTGGCACAGCCACTCTACCAACTTCGCCACGCCGTATATAATAATATAATAAATATAAAGTAGTGTAAAGTTCTTACTTATATCTGTCAGTAAACTCGCCATGAAAGCACTAAAACATACCGGTGTAGTGAGTCTACATTATTCACCTAAGGAACTTTAGTTATTAGAGTTCCAGTCGGACGGTTTTTCACGGGACACATTTCCGCCGTTGTTGTTGTTTCCGGATGAGGAGATGCTGCTCCGTTATTGATTGAAGTCAAGTCTGAATGTCATTAAAACAGTTAGCTCCATCTTTTGACACTTCTTCCACTCCCGTCCTTGCACGCTACACCGCTACAACAAAGATGACGGGGAGAAGACGCTGTCGAAGGTGAGCCACGTAAATAAGACCGCCCACAAAATGGTGCATCCGGAAGCGACTGTCAGAAAGCGGCTTGAAGATGATCTGTAAAACATCATCTATGCAACATTTTGACCAAAGAACCACCATTACATGTTATGTAGACCACAAGGAAGTCTTTTACATTTTAGAATTTTTTTCATAAACATGACTCCTTTAATGCGCCCTATAATCCGGTATGCCTAATATATGAAAAAAGATAAAAAAAATAGACCATCAGCTGTGCGCCTTATAATCCTACGGTTCTGAAAATACGGTAACTTTTCATACTAAATGTATTCTTTCTTTCTATTTCTGGAGAAAAAAATATGTACTCCATGTAATCGCAAATTATGTCAACTTAAATATTGTCTAAGTATGCAAAAATATATGATTAAACATTCAAACCATTTTTTTTATATCAATAAATACTAATAATAATGATTTCAAAGCAAGATATCCATCAAGTTGTGCAATGTAAAAGTAGCAATAGATTTCATGGTAAAAATTGTGAAATTAACTGTGGTTTTTTACAGCATTTTTCTCTAAATGAAAATCAATCCTTTTTTTTACTGTAATAAACTGTGTCGTTTTGGCATTTACAGTAATGCACCGAAAAATCTACAGTTGTTAATTTGCGATAAAAACAAACTTGTAGCTCAGGTGCTAAAATGTAAATAATTTAATGTAAAATTGAATTTGTTTTTATTTACAGTAACAAAAAACGAATTTACTGTAAATTTTACAGTACATTTCTGGCAACTGAGCTGCCTTTTTTTTTTTTTTTACCATGAAAACATCAGTACTGTTTTTCCATTTACAGTAATATACACTACATTTTGAGGTGAAATTATTGCAATTTACCATATTTTTCTTTACATTTGAGTAAAAAAAAAAAAAAAAAAAAAAGAAATACTATAAAATGTATTAAAAAAATTGTGTAATAATTACAGATGTCCGATAAATGCTTTAAAATGTAATATCTGAAATTATCGGTATCGGTTTCAAAAAGTGAAATGTATGACTTTTTAAAACGCAGCTGTTTACATGGACATAGGGAGAAGTACAGACCGCCAATAAACCTTAAAGGCACTGTCTTTGCGTGCCGGTCCAATCACATAATATCTCCGGCTTTTCACACACACAAGTGAATGCAAGTCATACTTGGTCAACAGCCATACAGGTCACACTGAGGGTGGTATAAACAACTTTAACACTGTTACAAATATGCGCCACACTGTGAACCCACACCAAACAAGAATGACAAACACATTTCGGGAGAACTTCCGCACCGTAACACAACAGAACAAATACCCAGAACCCCTTGCAGCACTAACTCTTCCGGGACGCTACAATATACACCCCCCGCTACCTCCTACCCCTAAACCCCGCCCCCCAACCCCGCCCACCTCAACCTCCTCATGCTCTCTCAGGGAGAGTATGTCCCAAATTCCAAGCTGCTGTTTTGAGGCATGTTAAAAAAAATAATGCACTTTGTGACTTCAATAATAAATATGGCAGTGCCATGTTGGCATTTTTTTCCATAACTTGAGTAGATTTATTTTGGAAAGCCTTGTTACATTGTTTAATGCATCCAGCGGGGCATCACAACAAAATTAGGCATAATAATGTGTTAATTCCACGACTGTATATATCGGTTGATATCGGAATCGGTAATTAAGAGTTGGACAATATCGGAATATCGGCAAAAAAGCCATTATCGGACATCTCTAGTAATATACACTACATTTTGAGGTGAAATTATTGCAACTTATCATATTTAATTTTTTACATTTTAGTTAAAAAAAACCCCAAAAACTATAAAATGCATAAAAAAAATTGTGTAATAATAGTATTCACCGATAGAATTGGCCCTCTGGGGCCAAACATAACTGCGATGTGGCCCCTCAGTGAAAATTACTTTGACATCTCTGCCTTAGTGGATTAGCATTAGGCTTTGGCAACGTGCCCAAAGGAATGTGCACAAGGAGGTGTGAGCATACTTGCCAACCCTCCCCAATTTTCCGGGAGACTCCCGAATTTCAGAGCCTCTCTGCCGAAAATCTCCCGGGACAACCATTCTCCCGATTTACAGCCGGACTTAAGGCACGCCCCCTCCGGGTCCGTGCGGACCTGAGAGAGGACAGCCTGTCGTCACGTCCCCTTTTCCTTCATATAAACAGCGTGCCGGCCCAGTCACGTTATGCAGAGAACAGAACGAGGATGGACAATTCAACCCTAAACTCACTCCTTTCCTGCAAATTAAATTCCACAGATGCTGCCCATACCTATGCACCTTCAAAAGCTGTGCTACTGGCTGCAAAGCATTGTACTTTCAAATACAACAATGAGTAGAGGAGTGTGTGTATATGTGTAAATAAATGAACACTGAAATTCAAGTATTTCTTTTATTTATATACACATATTACATATTACATATTACACATATAATAAAATACATATATATAGCTAGAATTCACTGAAAGTCAAGTATTTATTTTATTTATACATATGTGTATATATATACACTACCGTTCAAAAGTTTGGGGTCACCCAAACAATTTTGTGGAATAGCCTTCATTTCTAAGAACAAGAATAGACTGTCGAGTTTCAGATGAAAGTTCTCTTTTTCTGGCCATTTTTGAGCGTTTAATTGACCCCACAAATGTGATGCTCCAGAAACTCAATCTGCTCAAAGGAAGGTCAGTTTTGTAGCTTCTGTAACGAGCTAAACTGTTTTCAGATGTGTGAACATGATTGCACAAGGGTTTTCTAATCATCAATTAGCCTTCTGAGCCAATGAGCAAACACATTGTACCATTAGAACACTGGAGTGATAGTTGCTGGAAATGGGCCTATGTAGATATTGCACCAAAAACCAGACATTTTGCAGCTAGAATAGTCATTTACCACATTAGCAATGTATAGAGTGTATTTCTTTAAAGTTAAGACTAGTTTAAAGTTATCTTCATTGAAAAGTACAGTGCTTTTCCTTCAAAAATAAGGACATTTCAATGTGACCCCAAACTTTTGAACGGTAGTGTATATATATATATATATATATATATATATATATATATATATATATATATATATATATATATATATATATATATATATATATATATATATAAGAAATACTTAAATTTCTGTGAATTCTAGCTATAAATATACCCCCCCCCCCCCCCCCTCCTCCAAATCTCCCGAATTCGGAGGTCTCAAGGTTGGCAAGTATGGGTGTGAGAAGAAGAAAAACACTGAGGAGGACACAACAGGAAGCATTGAGCAAGAGTGGGTGTCAGAATACTCCAGAACAGCAAGGACAACGTGCTCCAAAACACATGTAGCATAAGAGGAAACATGTGCAACCATCCAGCGATTGCCTTACATAGCGACTAATTCCGCACGAGCAAAATGGCTGCCAACCCCTTCAAAACAGGAAATGCAACAGAAAATACAAGCCTGGAAGGAAATTGTACACAACTCTACTCCCAAGTCCAAACCGTAATGCTATGATGGTGTGTGCTACTGTAGGGAAGGGCATTCATACGGCCCGTTTCGGTGCGGTTTACCTGACACCTGAAACGTGACCGATTTGGGGCGTGTGCTATCCTGACTGTTGAATGTCTTCAAATGTGTTTCGTGGCAATTCCAGCGTGTGCTGAGTGGCGCTTTCCATGATTTTCAGCAGATTGATGATTAACCCCCCCTTCCTCTCAAGGAATGCGGCCCTATAATGTAGATTGATTTAAATTCTTATTTCTTTTAAAGTTTTTTTTTTTTTTTGATTGATTGATTGAAACTTGTATTAGTAGATTGCACAGTACAGTACATATTCCGTACAATTGACCACTAAATGGTAACACCCGAATACGTTTTTGAACTTGTTTAAGTCTTGTTTAAGTTAATGAATTCATGGTAATGTGTTGATGTGTCGAATACATATTTTAGATACAGCGAGTGACAGTGAATCCCATAAGAAAAGCTAGAGCTTATAGCTAGAGAAGGACACTTTAAAACAATAGAATATTGTGCAAATGTTTTTTTTATTCTAAGCAATTAGATGTACAAACCCCGTTTCCATATGAGTTGGGAAATTGTGTTAGATGTAAATATAAACGGAATACAATGATTTGCAAAGCCATATTCAGTTGAATATGCTACAAAGACAACATATTTGATGTTCAAACTGATAAAAAAAATGTTTTTTTTGCAAATCATTAACTTTAGAATTTGATGCCAGCAACACGTGACAAAAAAGTTGGGAAAGGTGGCAATACATACTGATAAAGTTGAGGAATGCTCATCAAACACTTATTTGGAACATCCCACAGGTGAACAGTCAATTTGGGAACAGGTGGGTGCCATGATTGGGTATAAAAGTAGATTCCATGAAATGCTCAGTCATTCACAAACAAGGATGGGGCGAGGGTCACCACTTTGTCAACAAATGCGTGAGCAAATTGTTGAGCAACGTTACAACCTAAGCATTGTTGGTGTATTTGAGAGCCGATGGAATACCTTTGGAGAGACCTTTCTCTATTCAGGCAACCCCAAAGAAGAAAACCCACACACACACACGGAGTAGGACTACTCCTTTCCAAAGGTGCAGTAAAAAGCCTCATTGAATGGGAACCAATTTCAGAAAGGATCATCACAGCCAGATTTACATCAAAAGGACCTACAACTACAGGCTGCCTTGCAGAAAGAAGGCTTCCAAAAGAGACATCAAGATAGTAATGGGAGACCTGAATGCCAAAATTGGAAAGGACAATAGCGACTGGAGAGGAACGATGGGGACTGATGAATGAGAATGGGCTTCTCTTTGCCAGCTTCTGTGCCCTCAATGAGTTAGTGATCGGAGGCAGTCTCTTCCCACACAACCAAACCCACAAAAGTTACCTGGATATCCCCAGACCACCACACCGAGAATCAGATTGATCACTTTGCAATAGACAGGAAATGGAGGAGAGTTCTCCTTGATGTCAGAGTCAAGAGGGGCGCTGATATAGACTCTGACCACCATCTTCTCGTGGGAGAACTCGGAATGAAACTGTCAGTGAAGAACAAAGTTGGGAACATGGTTCAAAGAAGGTTTGAGACGAGGAAACTGAAGGATAACATAATACGACAAGAATGGGGAATCCATCTTCACAACCGTTCCAAGCCCTAGCAGAAGGAGATAACATAAACAACAAATGGGAAAGATGCAAGATGGCTTTCACTAACACTTGCGATTCTGTCCAGGGCTACAGAGACCCAAGAAGAAAGGACTGGATCACAGATGCAACTTGGAGGGAGATCGAGGCTAGGCGTGACATCAAAGCAAAACTCAACAGAGAGACGGACAACAAGAAGAAGAAACGCCTCCGACAAGACTACCAAGAAAAAAACAGGGTGGTTCGTAAAAGCTGCAAGAGGGACAAGAAAACACAAACGGAGGAGCTGGCCAAAGAAGCAGAGGCAGCAGCCAGAGAAAGAAACGCCAAGGAACTGTACAGAATAATCTGTCAGTTGTCGGGGGAAAAAAACGGACCACAAGCCGCCCTATCAGGGACAAGCAGGGAAACCTTCTCACCAAAGAGTCCCAGCAATTAGAGCGCTGGAAGGAACACTTTGAAGAGGTCCTGAATAGTCTCCCCCCAGACACTACACCAGTCAATTGAGGAAGCAGGGAAAAACCCAAACAACTGTGGTAGGATAACAAAGGAGGAAATAAAGCGATCCAGCAAAAAACTGAAGCTGGGCAGGGCACCAGGGAAGGATAACATCCCACCTGATGTACTGAAAGCAGACATCAATGCCACCACTGATATCCTCCATGGGCTTCTAAATGACATCCGGGAAAAAGAGGAGGTTCCCAATGATTGGAAGGAGGGGTTAATTGTCACAGTTCCGAAGAAAAGGAAACCTCAGCGAATGTAAAAACTGGAGAGGCATCACACCCCTCACAGTCCCCAGCAAAATCCTCTGCCGAATTATCCTGGACAGAATACAAGAACCACTACATAAGATTTTCAGGAAGGAACAAGCAGGTTTCCGGAAAAACAACTCATGTACAGATCACATTGCATCACTCAGAATAATTGTCGAACGGTGCATCGAATGGCAGTCATCGCTATTCATAAACTTTGTCGACTTCGAAAAGGCTTTCGACAGTCTAGACAGAAACATCCTATGGAAACTGCTCCGACATTATGGATTCCCAATAAAACTGATCAACATCATCAAATGCATGTACGATGAATTCACAGGTCAAGTCATCTCAAATGGTAAGCTCTCGGACACCCTCCTTTATAAAAACAGGAGTACGGCAAGGCTGTCTACTGTCACCCCTCCTCTTCCTTATCTCCATCGACTGGACAATGAACATTTCAGTGGATGGCCAGAGGACAGGATTACAGTGGAACCCTTTTGAACAACTAGAAGACCTTGATTTTGATCTCCGGAACACACACACACACACATTCAACGCAAGACCCCCAGATTGCATGAACACAGTAAACAGATAGGCCTCATGATGAACACTGGGAAGACCAAGGTCAGGAGGCTCAACACCAAATCCTATCAACCTATCACAATCGAGGAGCACCCCCTGGAAGATGTGGTCGAGTTTGTCTACCTGGGAAGCGATATCAGCACAGATGGAGGAGCTGATAAAGATCATCAGCAAAGCAAGACATGCCTTTGGAACTCTCCGACCTGTCTGGCTCTCTTCCCAGCTCTCCAGAAACACCAAAATCAGAATTTTCAATACAAATGTAAAATCAGTCCTTCTTGATGGCTGTGAAACCTGGAAAACCACCAAATCAATCATCCAAAAACTACAAGTGTTTATTAACAACTGTCTCAGGTAAAATACTGAGGATTTGGTGGCCCAACAAGATATCAAATGTAGACCTGTGGAGACGCATGAACCAAGAGCAAATTCAAAATGAAATCAAAAGCAGAAAGTGGGGATGGATCGGGAAGTCACTTAGGTAAGGATCAGAGAAACATAGCAAGACAAGCCCTGGACTATAACCCTCAAGGCAAGAGGAAGCCAGGGAGACCAAAACTCAACTGGAGGCGGTCCACTCTTGATGAACTAACCAAGATGGGGATCTCCTGGCAAGAAGCGAAGACCATCGCACAGAAGAGGGTGAGGTGGAGATCCATGGTAGACGCCCTATGCTCCCAAGGGGGCCAAGAGGATTAAAGAAAAAATCAATCAATCAATCAATGTTTATTTATATAGCCCTAAATCACAAGTGTCTCAAAGGGCTGTACAAGCCACAACGACATCCTCGGTACAGAGCCCACATACGGGCAAGGAAAAACTCACCCCAGTGGGACGTCGGTGAATGACTATGAGAAACCTTGGAGAGGACCGCATATGTGGGTAACCCTCCCCCTCTAGGGGAGACCGAAAGCAATGGATGTCGAGTGGGTCTGACATAACATTGTGAAAGTCCAGTCCACAGTGGATCCAACACATCAGCGGGAGTCCAGTCCACAGCGGGGCCAACAGGAAACCATCCCGAGCGGAGACGGGTCAGCAGCGCAGAGATGTCCCCAACCGATGCACAGGCTAGTGGTCCACCCGGGGTCCCGACTCTGGACAGCCAGCACTTCATCCATGGCCACCGGACCTATGCAACTCCCCCTCGCAAGGGACAGGGGAGAAGAGGAGAGAAGAAAAGAAACGGCAGATCAACTGGTCTAAAAAAGGGGGGTCTATTTAAAGGCTAGATTATACAAATGAGTTTTAAGATGGGACTTAAATGCTTCTACTGAGGTAGCAAAAAAGATAAAGAAACATTTTTTTAGCTCGTTTTGCATGCATACGCTGCATAGTCTTGTAACTTGGTACTTGACACATGCTAACTGTTAGCATGATAACTTTTTTACAGCTATTTTTGCACGTACGCTCCATAGTTTTATAACTTGGTACGTGACGCATACTAATTGTTAGCATGCTGACTTTTTTTTTTCATAGCTAATTTTGCATGCAAATGCTCATAATGTGGTACTTGACACATGTTAATTGTTAGCATGCTAAAAAAAAAAAGTAAGCTAATTTTGCATGCATACGCTCCATAGTCGTATAACTTGGTACTTGACACATGTTAACTGTTAGCATTCTAACTTTTTTTATTATCTATGTTTACATGCATACACTCCATAGTGATATAGCTTGGTACTTGACACATGGTAACTGTTAGTATGCTATCTTTTTAGCTATATTGCATGCATACGCTCCATAGTCGTATAACTTGGTACTTGACACATGCTAACTGTTAGCATGCTAACTTATTTTTGAGCTAATTTTGAATGCATATGTTCCACATTCATATAACTTGGTACTTGACACATGCTAACTGTTAGCATGCTAACTTTTTTTTATTATCGGTTTACATGCATACACTCCATAGTGATATAGCTTGGTAATTGACACATGGTAACTGTTAGTATGCTATCCTTTTAGTTATGTTTGCATGCCTACGCTTCATAGTCCTATAACTTGGTACTTGACACATGCTAATTGTGAGCATGCTAACTTCTTTTTAAGCTAATTTTGAATGCATATGTTCCACATTCATATAACTTGGTACTTGACACATGGTAACTGTTAGTATGCTATCTCTGTAGCTATGTTTGTATGCATACGCTCCATAGTCGTTTAACTTGGTACTTGACACATGCTAACTGTTAGCATGCTAACTTTTTTTTTTTTTTTAGCTATGTTTGCATGCCTACGCTCCATAGTCTGAACTTGGTACTTGACACATGCTAATTGTGAGCATGCTAACTTCTTTTTAAGCTAATTTTGAATGAAAACACTCCATAGTCATATAGCTTGGTACTTGACACATGCTAACTGTTAGCATGCTAACTTTTTTATATTTTTTTATTAGCGATATTTGCATGCCTTCGCTCCATAGTCTGAACTTGGTACTTGACACATGCTAATTGTGAGCATGCTAACTTATTTTAAGCTAATTTTGAATGCATATGTTCCACATTCATATAGCTTGGTACTTGACACATGGTAACTGTTAGCATGCTAACATTTTTGCAGCTATTTTTGCACATATGCTCCATAGTCGTATAACTTGGTACTTGACACATGCTAACTGTTAGCATGCTAACTTTATTTATTTTTTTTAGCTAATGTTTGCATGCTTACGCTCCATAGTCGTATAACTTGGTACTTGACACATGCTAACTGTTAGCATGCTAACTTCTTTTTTAAACTAATTTTGAATGAAAACGCTCCATTGTCATATAGCTTGGTAACTCTTAGTATGCTATCTTTTGAGCTATGTTTGCATGCATACGCTCCATAGTCGTATAACTTGGTACTTGACACATGCTAACTGTTAGCATGCTAACTTCTTTTTGAGCTAATTTTGAATGCATATGTTCCACATTCATATAACTTGGTACTTGACACATGCTAACTGTTAGCATGCTAACTTTTTTTATTATCGGTTTACATGCATACACTCCATAGTGATATAGCTTGGTAATTGACACATGGTAACTGTTAGTATGCTATCTTTTTAGGTATGTTTGCATGCCTACGCTTCATAGTCCTATAACTTGGTACTTGACACATGCTAATTGTGAGCATGCTAACTTCTTTTTAAGCTAATTTTGAATGCATATGTTCCACATTCATATAACTTGGTACTTGACACATGGTAACTGTTAGTATGCTATCTTTGTAGCTATGTTTGCATGCATACGCTCCATAGTCGTTTAACTTGGTACTTGACACATGCTAACTGTTAGCATGCTAACTTTTTTTTTTTTTTAGCTATGTTTGCATGCCTACGCTCCATAGTCTGAACTTGGTACTTGACACATGCTAATTGTGAGCATGCTAACTTCTTTTTAAGCTAATTTTGAATGAAAACGCTCCATAGTCATATAGCTTGGTACTTGACACATGCTAACTGTTAGCATGCTAACTTTTTTTTTTTTTTATTAGCGATGTTTGCATGCCTACGCTCCATAGTCTGAACTTGGTACTTGACACATGCTAATTGTGAGCATGCTAACTTATTTTAAGCTAATTTTGAATGCATATGTTCCACATTCATATAGCTTGGTACTTGACACATGGTAACTGTTAGCATGCTAACATTTTTGCAGCTATTTTTGCACACATGCTCCATAGTCGTATAACTTGGTACTTGACACGTGCTAACTGTTAGCATGCTAACTTTTTTTTTTTTTTTTAGCTATGTTTGCATGCCTATGCTCCATAGTCGTTTAACTTGGTACTTGACACATGCTAATTGTGAGCATGCTAACTTCTTTTTAAGCTAATTTTGAATGAAAACGCTCCATAGTCATATAGCTTGGTACTTGACACATGCTAACTGTTAGCATGCTAACTTTTTTTTATTTTTTATTAGCGATGTTTGCATGCCTACGCTCCATAGTCTGAACTTGGTATATGACACATGCTAATTGTGAGCATGCTAACTTATTTTAAGCTAATTTTGAATGCATATGTTCCACATTCATACAGCTTGGTACTTGACACATGGTAACTGTTAGCATGCTAACATTTTTGCAGCTATTTTTGCACATATGCTCCATAGTCGTATAACTTGGTACTTGACACGTGCTAACTGTTAGCATGCTAACTTTATTTTATTTTTTTAGCTAATGTTTGCATGCTTACGCTCCATAGTCGTATAACTTGGTACTTGACACATGCTAACTGTTAACATGCTAACTTCTTTTTTAAACTAATTTTGAATGAAAACGCTCCATTGTCATATAGCTTGGTAACTCTTAGTATGCTATCTTTTGAGCTATGTTTGCATGCATACGCTCCATAGTCCTACAACTTGGTACTTGACACATGCTAACTGTAAGCATGCTAATTTTTTTTTTTTTTTTTTTTTTTTTTTTGCTATGTTTGCATGCCTACGCTCCATAGTCTTATAACTTGGTACTTGACACATGCTAATTGTGAGCATGCTAATTATTTTTAAGCTAATTTTGAATGCATATGCTCCGCATTCATATAGCTTGGTTCTTGACACATGGTAACTGTTCGCATGCTAACATTTTTTGCAGCTATTTTTTTTTGCACATACGCTCCATAGTCATATCATTTGGTGCTTCACACTTTCTAAATGTCAGCCTGTTATAATATAAATCCGGCTTGCGCTTTTCAGCAGCTCCCGCATTTCAGCATCAACATGCAAAATCTCCCGAAATTGCATCTCCTAGTTTTATTTGTTCAATCCGCGATGTGTTTATTTTTGTCTTTAGAATGTGTTGCGGGCAAATATTTGCCCCCGGGCCACACTTTGGGCACCACTCCTGTAAGCCAGCCATATTTCACTTTGTATGCAATGAACTGTGAACTCCTGCATGATATTCACATGTTTTGAGTTTCACCTGTAACTTAGTTTTTTGTTACCATGGGAACGAGCTCCTCCCAGAGCACTCTTTGACTTTATTCCAAACCACATCCATACTGCATGGAGGCAAGAATAAGACATCAATTTCAAAGTGTGGCTGTGAGCTCTGAGCCAAACTTGTCAGTCCACACGTGATTATTCCTGCACAGTATGAAGCAGCAGTTCATTTTCGGGGTGCGAGAGTGCTAAAGTAGGTCCAGTCTCTTTTTGCAGGCCTGTTAAGGATAACGTCGCACCTTCTGTCGTGACCGAGGGGGCATTGAGTTGCCCTTCGCCCGTAATGTTGTGTAACTTTCTTATGTAAGAGCGCTTTTAAGGGGGAGTGGATTCGTACCCTAAGTTTCAATATGTTTCCATTTTGAACCCCGTCTGGAAACAGCAGACCCCGGCCAAAGCTTTGTTTTGCAACAAGCACGCACATGCGGTGTTGGGAGAAGCACAGCAACGAGTCACTTTACCCCAAAAAAGTAATTAAATGACCGTGTTTTTCGGACCATAGGGCGCACCAGATTAAAAGGCGCTCTGCCGATGAGCAGGTCTAGTCAGGTCTTTTTTCATAGAAAAGGTGCACCGGATTATAAGGCGCATTAAAGGGGTCATATTATGACTTTTTTATATATTTAAAACTAGAGATGTCCGATAATGGCTTTTTTGCCGATATTGTCCAACTCTTAATTACCGATACCGATATATACAGTCGTGGAATTAACACATTATTATGCCTAATTTTGTTGTGATGCCCCGCTGGATGCATTAAACAATGTAACAAGGTTTTCCCAAAATAAATCAACTCAAATTATGGAAAAAAAAATGCCAACATGGCACTGCCATATTTATTATTGAAGTCACAAAGTGCATTACTTTTTTTTAACATGCCTCAAAACAGCAGCTTGGAATTTGGGACATGCTCTCACTGAGAGAGCATGAGGAGGTTGAGGTGAGCAGGGTTGGGGGGGTTACCAGTATGTCATTAACAACATACTGGTATGTCATTGACATATATCATGACATATATGATGTCATTAACAACATATGTCATTAACATGTCATTCATGACATCATATATGTCATGAATGACATATATCATATTAATGACATGATATATTCATAAATTAATTAATAAATACGACAGCCTTCCCGTACACAGTTAAAAACTATTGAAATCTTGCCATTAAGTAACATTAACAGACAAATATTTAAATATTTATTTTCCTTCAGAAAATGTGAACCATATATTGATGGATACAATGGCATGACATGTCAGGTATATGTCATGCCATTAATGACATATACCATGCCATTAATGACATGTCATTCACGACATACATCATGTCATTCACGACATGACATATGTCATTAACGACATGACATATGTCATTAACGACATGACATATGTCATTAACGACACCATGGTCATATTTGACACTTAGAAGAAGTGGACTTCAAGTGGGTGTGGCATGGATGATTGTTTGGCGCCCAATAAAAGACTTGATGGAGGATTCTTCAGTCAGCAGATGTTAAAGCAGCATAAATCTACTGGAGCCTAACTCCCGGAAGAGTTAGTGCTGCAAGGGGTTCTGGGTATTTGTTCTGTTGTGTTTATGTTGTGTTACGGTGCGGATGTTCTCTCGAAATGTGTTTGTCATTCTTGTTTGGTGTGAGTTCACAGTGTGGCGCATATTTGTAACAGTGTTAAAGTTGTTTATACGGACACCCTCAGTGTGACCTGTATGGCTGTTGACCAAGTATGCGTTGCTTTCACTTGTGATCGTGTCAAAAGCCGTAGATATTATGTGATTGGGCCGGCACGCAAAGGCAGTGCCTTCAAGGTTTATTGGCGCTCGGTACTTCTCCCTACGTCCGGGTACACAGCGGCGTTTTAAAAAGTCACACATTTTACTTTTGGAAACCGATACCGGTAATTTCCGATATTACATTTTAAAGCTTTTATCGGCCGATATCGGTAGTCCGATATTATCGGACATCCCTATTTAAAACACTATCTTGTGGTCCACATAACATGTGATGGTGGTTCTTTTCAGGACTTATGCAGATCCCAAATACACATCAGCAGGTACCAGAAGGTAGGAAAAGTTGATTTTGCATAATATTGCGAAACAAAACACCAGATGTGTCTGCTAATAGGTGCCATTTTGCGGTTATCATACACACACACACCATAATAATACTTGTATGTTTTAATGCGCCGACAATCCATCAATCCGTGCGGCTTCGTAGCTTACCAAAGTCGTATTAAAAACATTTTGACAGGTTTTTGAGCGCCGTGGTGTAATGTTCTATATTCTCAGTGGAACGTTTAAAGTTTTGTTGTTGTTTACTGCCATCATATTGCAGTCTACATGTATCTCTTAGGTGTGACTGCCATCTACTGGTCACACTTATCATTACACCATGTACCAAATAAAATGACTTCAAGGTCAGTAAGCACAACCAGAATCATGCCGTACATTAGGGTTATAAGGCACACTGTCAATTTTTGAGAAAATTAAAGGAGTTTAAGTGCGCCTTATAGTCCGAAAAATACGATATAAGCATAATTACTCCCTGATAAATGTAATGAGTTACTTTTTTGTCAAAACACTTCCAATACGATACCGATAACAAAGCATTGAGTATTGGTGATCTCAGCATGAATCATACCGGACATACTTGTATTATTATTTTTTTGTGTGAAACGTTACAAAAATAAAAATTGCCGAAACAGAGACCAATGGTTGGTTTGAAAAACATTAACCTTATGACAAGACTCATGCTGTGTGGAGGGGGGCGTGGCCTGCGGGCCTGCCGGGGAACGGTGTGTGCAAGGACCGGCCCAGGTGAGTAGATGGCCCAGGTGAGCCTTGTTATCCAATCACCTGTCGCCTTTATTAGCAGCAGCCGGGACGAGACACGTGGTTGGAGTTGGAGTGGTAGCCAGAGAGAGAGAGAGAGAGAGACACACAGACTCAGAAAAAGACATTTTGCTGAAAAGCAATAGCCTTGCACTATTTTATGGAGATACAACTGTTGTACCCCTGATCCGGGCTCTCGTGGCAGTGTGTGGTGGTCCGAGGAACCCACTAGAGGGCAACCTTTACATGCTGTTTTTAAATTAAGTTGCAAGAATTCACTAGAAACACTCATGACGCCGTAAGGTGAAGGATGCAGACACGTTTGTTACTGGAAATGTTGAAACTGGTAATGATTTAATACATGTTTATACTGACAAATGTGCTGTTTTAGACTGCAAGGGCATTTATTGTGTATGTCTAGCTTGTGTGCTATTGTGTGCTTAGCTGCGGTGTAGCTGCAAGTAGCCTACAGTGTAGCCATGTTTACTTTTTGTAAGTGACCCGACTAAAATAGAAGAGAAGACCAGCCTTGCGTGCTTTGAGGACATTTAGACGTTAAGTGGCTGTTGAGCTTTGCACAAGTAAAAATGCTGCTTATTTCATGGCACTTTTTTTCCACACAAGCCGATATTATCTAATACTTGTTTTTTTCAATATCGGTACACCTTAGTTGTAATGATATAGTGCATTGCAGTTTGTATTGTTGTTATTCCAAACATGAATGGGAGTTAAAAGGCGTAAATATGGGCAATTATAATAGGTGTGAAGATATGGGGACAATCTGCCCGTGCAAAACATGGATGACTAGTCCCAATTAACACTTGCATCTAAACCCCAGCACGCGCTGCCTACACGCCACACGTGGCATCTGTAGAGCTGACGTTTATAAAGCAGGTTGAGGAGAAGGTGTTGCATGTGCAAATGCCGCCGTTTCAACTTAGCAAACACACCGACTCTAATCTTTGTGGCGTTGAGTGACAAGACGGCATCATAAGTTCATATGTTGTCCCTGTTCAATCAAATGTTTGTTTTGGTATGGAATACAGATTTATTATAAAACATATTACAGTGTTTGTAATATCTAATTTATTTGTTTGCATAATATCATTGTTGTCATGTTACTTTGGTTAGAAAGATGGATGTCTGATAGTGGTTGCACTTGATTACGTAAACACCCCACAAAAGCATGCCTTGTACCACACATCATTCAAAAGGCATATTGTTAGAAATTGTTGCAAATGTGATGAATCACATTTAATCCATTTGAACATGGATTCATCTGAATGAAATGTTTAGTGGTTAGAGTGTCCGCCCTGAGATCGGTAGGTTGGAGTTCAAATCCCAGCCGAGTCATACCAAAGACTGTAAAAATGGGACCCATAACCTCCCTGCTTGGCACTCAGCAACAAAGGGTTGGAGTTGGGGGTTAAATCACCAAAATGATTCCCGGGCGCGGCGCCGCTGCTGCCCACTGCTCCCCAAGGGGATGGGACAAATGCAGAGGACAAATTTCACCACATCTAGTGTGTGTGTGACAATCATTGGTACTTTAATCTTTAATCATTTAACATATATCATGTGATGTCTCATGTCACGCGAGTCCTGCCATATATTATATCATGTCACATGTTAATAATGTCATATACCATGACATTAATGACATATATCATGTCATTTATGACATATATGATGTCATTAACGACATGATGTCATTGACATATACCATCCCATTAATGACATATGTCATGTCATTAATGTCATATATCATGTCATTCATGACATATATGATGTGATTAACATATGTCATTAATGACATATATCATGTCATTGACATGTCATTCACGACATGTCATTCACGACATGTCATTCACGACATACATCATGTCATTCACGACATGACATATGTCATTAACGACATGACATATGTCATTAACGACATGACATATGTCATTAACGACATGACATATGTCATTAACGACATATACCATGCCATTAATGACATATACCATGCCATTAATGACATGTCATTCACGACATGACATATGTCATTAACGACATGACATATGTCATTAACGACATGACATACAGTGCCCTCCAAAAGTATTGGAACAGTGAGTCCAATTTGTTTATTTTTGTTGTAGACTGAAAACATTTGGGTTTGACATCAAAAGATGAATATAGGACAAGAGATCAACATTTCAGCTTTTATTTCCAGGTATTTACATCTGGATCTGATACACAACTTAGAAGATAGCACATTTTGTTTGAAACTACCCATTTTTCATCAGAGCAAAAGTATTGGAACATGTGACTGACAGGTGTGTTTTGTTGCCCAGATGTCTCCCAATTACATTGATTATTCAAACAATAAATAGCACTGAATGTCTGAGCGCAGTTTCAGATTGGGTAGGATAGGTTTTGCCTGTGCAGACTGCATTTAGAGGTAGAACCAACATGAAAACCAGAGAGCTGTCTATGGGTGAAAAAGAAGCAATTGTGAATCTGAGAGAAGATGGACAATCAATCAGAGCCATTGCACAAACATTGGCCATAACCAGTACAACCATTTGGAATGTCCTGAAGAAGAAAGAAACCAATGGTGTACTAAGCAACAGACGTGGAACAGGTAGACCAAGGAAAACATCAGCAGTTGATGACAGAAACATTGTGAGAGCTATAAAGAAAGACCCTAAAACAACCGTTAGTGACATCAGCAACAACCTCCGGAGGGCAGGAGTGAAGGTATCCCAATCTACTGTTCGCAGAAGACTTCATGAACAGAAGTACAGAGGTTACACCAGAAGATGCAAACCACTCATTAGCAAGAAGAATAGGAAGGCCAGGCTGGAATTTGCCAAAAGGTACAGAGATGAGCCTAAAAAATTCTGGGAAAAAGTTTTATGGACTGATGAGACAAAGATTAACTTCTTCCAAAGTGATGGAAAGGTGAAAGTTTGGAGAAAGAAAAGATCTGCTCATGATCCCAAACATACAAGCTCATCTGTGAAACACGGCAGAGGTAATGTCATGGCTTGGGCTTGCATGGCTTCTTCTGGGACGGGCTCTTTCATCTTCATTGATGATGTAACACATGATGGCAGCAGCAAAATTAACTCAGAAGTCTACAGAAACATTTTGTCTGCTAATTTAAAGAAAGATGCAACCAAACTGATTGGGAGATCCTTTGTCATGCAGCAAGATAACGACCCAAAACACACTGCCAAAACAATAAAGGAGTTTATCAGGGGCAAGAAGTGGAAGGTTTTAGACTGGCCAAGTCAGTCTCCAGACTTAAACCCAATAGAGCATGCATTTTACCTGCTGGAGAGGAGACTGAAGGGAGTAACCCCCCAAAACAAACAACAACTGAAAGAGGCTGCGGTGAAAGCCTGGAAAAGCATCACAAAAGAAGAATGCAACAGTTTGGTGATGTCAATGTCTCACAGGCTTGATGTAGTTATTGAAAGCAAAGGATTTGCAACTAAATATTAAGTCTTATTCACTTTAGTCTATTTTAAGTTTATATGTTCCAATACTTTTGCTCACCTAAAAATGTTGTGTTCCATTACAATTAATGCTATCTTCTAGGTTGTGTATCAGATCCAGATGTAAATACCTGGAAATAAAAGCTGAAATGTTGATCTCTTGTCTCATATTCATCTTTTGATGTTAAACCCAAATGTTTTTAGTCTACAACAAAAATAAAGGAATTGGCCTCACTGTTCCAATACTTTTGGAGGGCACTGTATGTCATTAACGACATATACCATGCCATTAATGACATATACCATGCCATTAATGACATGATATATGATGTCATTAGCAACATATGTCATTAATGACATGTATCATGTCATTAATGACATACTGGTATGTCATTAATGACATGTATCATGTCATTAACAACATACTGGTATGTCATTAATGACATATATCATGTCATTCATGACATATGATGTCATTAACAACATATGTCACTAATGACATATATCATGTCATTAATGACATATATCATGTCATTGACATGTCATTCACGACATGTCATTCACGACATACATCATGTCATTCACGACATACATCATGTCATTCACGACATGACATATGTCATTAACGACATGACATATGTCATTAACGACATATACCATGCCATTAATGACATATACATGCCATTAATGACATGATATATGATGTCATTAGCAACATATGTCATTAATGACATGTATCATGTCATTAATGACATACTGGTATGTCATTAATGACATGTATCATGTCATTAACAACATACTGGTATGTCATTAATGACATATATCATGTCATTCATGACATATATGATGTCATTAACAACATATGTCACTAATGACATATATCATGTCATTAATGACATATATGTCATTGACATGTCATTCACGGCATGTCATTCACAACATACATCATGTCATTCACGACATGACATATGTCATTAACGACATGACATATGTCATTAACGACATGACATATGTCATTAACGACATGACATATGTCATTAACGACATATACCATGCCATTAATGACATATACCATGCCATTAATGACATAATATATGATGTCATTAGCAACATATGTCATTAATGACATGTGTCATGTCATTAATGACATACTAGTATGTCATTAATGACATGTGTCATGTCATTAATGACATACTAGTATGTCATTAATGACATGTATCATGTCATTAACAACATACTGGTATGTCTTTAATGACATATATGATGTCATTAATGACATATATCATGTCATTAATGACATATATCATGTCATTAACAACATATGTCATTAACAACATATGTCATTCATGACATCATATATGTCATGAATGACATATATCATATTAATGACATGATATATGATGTCATTAACGACATATGTCACTAATGACATATATCATGTCATTAATGACATATACCATGTTGATAATGACATATACCATGTCGATAATCACATATATCATGTTATTAATGACATATATCATGTCATTGACATGGTATGTCATTAAAGACATATACCATGTAATTAATGTCATATCATGTCATTTATGACGTATATCATGTCATGTCATATCATGTCCTGTCATATATTATAACATGTCATGTCATTAATGCCATATGTCATGTCCTGCCATACATTGTCATGTCATATATCATGTCATTAATGTCATATATCTCATATATCATGTCATGTCATACGTCATATCATGTCCTGTCATATATTGTGTCATGTCACATGTCAAGTCATATACCATGTCATGTCTCATGTCATGTATGTCAAGTCATACACACTGTCACGTCATTAATGTCATATGTTGTCATGTTCAATCCTGGTCTGGACTACAGGCAGGCCAGTCTAGTACCCGCACTCTTTTACTATGAAGCCACGTTGATGTAACACGTGACTTGGCATTGTCTTGCTGAAATAAGCAGGGGCGTCCATGGTAACGTTGCTTGGATGGCAACATATGTTGCTCCAAAACCTGTATGTACCTTTCAGCATTAATGGTGCCTTCACAGATGTGTAGGTTACCCATGTCTTGGGCACTAATACACCCCCATACCATCACACATGCTGGCTTTTCAACTTTGCGCCTAGAACAATCTGGATGGTTCTTTTCCTCTTTGGTCCGGAGGACACGACGTCCACAGTTTCTAAAAACAATTTGAAATGTGGACTCGTCAGACCACAGAACACTTTTCCACTTTGCATCAGTCCATCTTAGATGAGCTCAGGCCCAGCGAAGCCGACGGCGTTTCTGGGTGTTGTTGATAAACGGTTTTCGCCTTGCATAGGAGGGTTTTAACTTGCACTTACAGATGTAGCGACCAACTGTAGTTACTGACAGTGGGTTTCTGAAGTGTTCCTGAGCCCATGTGGTGATATCCTTTACACACTGATGTTGCTTGTTGATGCTGTACAGCCTGAGGGATCAAAGGTCACGGGCTTAGCTGCTTACATGCAGTGATTTCTCCAGATTCTCTGAACCCTTTGATGATATTACGGAGCGTAGATGGTGAAATCCCTAAATTCCTTGCAATAGCTGGTTGATAAAGGTTTTTCTTAAACTGTTCAACAATTTGCTCACGCATTTGTTGACAAAGTGGTGACCCTCGCCCCATCCTTGTTTGTGAAAGACTGAGCATTTCATGGAATCTACTTTTATACCCAATCATGGCACCCACCTGTTCCCAATTTGCCTGTTCACCTGTGGGATGTTCCAAATAAGTGTTTGATGAGCATTCCTCAACTTTATCAGTATTTATTGCCACCTTTCCCGACTTCTTTGTCACGTGTTGCTGGCATCAAATTCTAAAGTTAATGATTATTTGAAAAAAAAAAAAAAAAAGTTTATCAGTTTGAACATCAAATATGTTGTCTTTGTA
Organism: Entelurus aequoreus; assembly: GCF_033978785.1. Taxonomy (NCBI): domain Eukaryota; kingdom Metazoa; phylum Chordata; class Actinopteri; order Syngnathiformes; family Syngnathidae; genus Entelurus; species Entelurus aequoreus. The sequence continues at coordinate 7,240,240 of NC_084750.1, forward strand.
GCATATTCAACCGAATATGGGTTTGCAAATCATTGTATTCCGTTTATATTTACATCCAACACAATTTCCCAACTCATATGGAAACGGGGTTTGTACAACGTGAGTACTCGTAAGACATCAGGGACCATGCAGACAAGGGCATATGGACTGAAAACTTTGGCGCGCTATCAAACTTTTTCTCCTGCTGTCTGCAATGAGACGGTCCAGTTGGCCGGCCGTGGTAACGAC
>NC_084750.1:7255467-7267967 GCF_033978785.1 Entelurus aequoreus
GGGGGGGGTTAGGGGTTAGCGGGGGTGTATATTGTAGCGTCCCGTAAGAGTTAGTGCTGCAAGGGATTCCGGGTATTTGTTCTGTGTTGTTTATGTTGTGTTACGGTGCGGATGTTCTCCCGAAATGTGTTTGTCATTCTTGTTTGGTGGGGGTTCACAGTGTGGCGCATATTTGTAACAGTGTTAAAGTTGTTTACACGGCTACCATCAGTGTGACCTGTATGGCTGTTGACCAAGTATGCCTTGCATTCACATGTGTGTGTGTGTGTGAAAAGCCGTAGATGTAGACTGGACCGGCATGCAAAGACCGTGTCTTTAAGGTTTATCGGCGCTGTGTACTTCTCCCTACGTCTGTGTACACGGCGGCGTTTTAAAAAGTCATACATTTTACTTTTTGAAACCGATACCGATAATTTTGAAACCGATACCGATCATTTCCGACATTACATTTTAAAGCATTTATCGGCCGATAATATCGGCAGTCCGACATTATCGGACATCCCTAGTAACATGCCTTTAGAAAAAATTTTTATGAAAATACCATAGAATGTACTACAAGCAACTACAGTAGTTTTATGAAGTAATGTAATAATAACGTACATTATTCACCTTGAAGAAGACTTCCACATTATCTCCTTCCAGCACCTTCTCCATATTTTCATGGATAAATGTTCAGATATAATTTTAGCATCCTCGGCTGGCGTTATCGACTCCCTCTGCTTCGGTGTGGCGCAGACGAGCATTGCTTGCGCGCCCAGACTGGAAAAACATAGCTCCGTCGATCTCTAGCTATGATCTAATGCAGGGGTCACCAACGCGGTGCCCGCGGGCACCAGGTAGCCCGTAAGGACCAGATGAGTCGCCCGCTGGCCTGTTCTAAAAATAGCTCAAATAGCAGCACTTACCAGTGGGCTGCCGCTATTTTTTAATTTTTATTTATTTATTAGCAAGCTGGTCTCGCTTTGCACGACATTTTTAATTCTAAGAGAGACAAAACTCAAATAGAATTTGAAAATCCAAGAAAATATTTTAAAGACTTGGTCTTCACTTGTTGAAATAAATTCATTAATTTTTTTACTTTGCTTCTTATAACTTTCAGAAAGACAATTTTAGAGAAAAAATACAACCTTAAAAATGATTTTAGGATTTTTAAACACATATACCTTTTTACCTTTTAAATTCCTTCCTCTTCTTTCCTGACAATTTAAATCAATGTTCAAGTAAATTAATTTTTTTTATTGTAAAGAATAATAAATACATTTTAATTTAATTCTTCATTTTAGCTTCTGTTTTTTCGACGAAGAATATTTGAGAAATATTTCTTCAAACTTATTATGATAAAAATTCAAAAAAATTATTCTGGCAAATCTAGAAAATCTCTAGAATCAAATTTAAATCTTATTTCAAAGTATTTTGAATTTCTTTTAAAATCTTTGTTCTGGAAAATCTAGAAGAAATAATGATTTGTCTTTGTTCGAAATATAGCTTGGTCCAATTTGTTATATATTCTAACAAAGTGTAGATTGGATTTTAACCTATTTAAAACATGTCATCAAAATTCTAAAATTAATCTTAATCAGGAAAAATTACTAATGATGTTCCATAAATTTTTATTTTTATTTTTTCAAAAACATTCGAATTAGCTAGTTTTTCTCTTCTTTTTTTCGGTTGAATTTTGAATTTTAAAGAGTCGAAATTGAAGAGAAACTATGTTTCAAAATTTAATTGTAATTTTTTTCGTGTTTTCTCCTCTTTTAAACCGTTCAATTAAGTGTAAATGTCATTAATTATTAATAATAACATAGAGTTAAAGGTAAAATGTGCAAATTGGCTATTTCTGGCAATTTATTTAAGTGTGTATCAAACTGGTAGCCCTTCGCATTAATCAGTACCCAAGAAGTAGCTCTTGGTTTCAAAAAGGTTGGTGACCCCTGATCTAATGCTAGCGAGTAAGACCGGATGTTTTGGTCGGCTCTTACCGCGTTCTCCGAGACGTTCGCTAGGCCAACCACAACAACTATCATCTCCCAGAAATGAATCCTGTGCACGCTCACACAACCGTCAACGTGTCAAACTGTGGATTACGCACCCAAAAAATCAAAGAATCCAGGGAACCACAAAAACATGGCCGTAAAAGCACGCAGTTATGAATCAATGGCTTCTTCTCGCCACTCGAGGATGCTTAACTCCATCTTCGTGTTGACTTGGGTGTCGACCCGCTTCTCGTGAGCAAGATGAGATCAGAACTCGGGAGCGTTACCATGAGAACGGAACACGGACTAAAATAAGAGGATGATGTGGTAGTCGGGGTCACCGTCAGACCTCTCACTGCTTTGATTTACTTCACTTACTCCCTGCTGTGAACATGTCCTCGCAGCCTTTATTGATCTCCGAGGTGAAGTTAGTGACACAGTACGCTCTTATTTTATGGTCTTGCATAGGCTTGGATCATTGCAAGGAACAGACCACACACACACACACACACACACACACACACACACACACACACACACACACACACACACACACACACACACACACACACACACACACACACACACACACTAGCACAGAACGAATGAGCTGTTTACCGACATGGATTGCTCACATTTGTGGTCAGTGATGAAGAACTGTTGTCACGGTAGAGACCATCTGCAGAGCACACTAATAAAAACATAGCATACACAAACCAGTGTTTTTTAACCGTAGGGCCGGGGAACCGTTCAGGGGCCGCAGAAAAAAAAAAAATCGGTTTGTCAGCTGTGGCAGTAATGACAATGTCAAATAAACAGAAGAAGTCATAGAAGTTTCTTCAGTGCAAAAAATAAGACTCATGGGGTAAAGCTGTATTTTCATTTGCACTTTCATTTTGACAATTTAAGAAACATATGTTATTACTATTTATTTTTCATTTAATTACAAATACATTTTGAAAGTTTAAGAACTGTATTTTATTATTTATTAATTTAGTTACTAATACATTTTGAAAGTTTATTTAAGAAACATATCTTATTATTATTTATTATTAATTTAGTTACATACATTTTGAAAGTTTATTTACGAAACATATTTATTATTAATTTAGTCACAAATACGTTTTGAAAGTTTAAGAAACACATTTTATTACTATTATCAGTGTTGGGACTAACGCGTTACAAATACATTTTGAAAGTTTATTTAATAAACAAATTTTATTATTAATTTAGTTACAAATACATTTTGAAAGTTTATTTAATAAACACATTTTATTATTATTCATTTAGTTACAAATACATTTTGAAAGTTCATTTAAGATACATAGGGCTGCAACCAACAACTAATTTGATCATCGATTAATCTGTCGATTATTACTTCGATTAATAATCGGATAAAAGAGACAAACTACATTTCTATCCTTTCCAGTATTTTATTGAAAAAAAAACCCAGCATACTGGCACCATACTTATTTTGATTATTGTTTCTCAGCTGTTTATCAATGTTGCAGTATATAAATAAAGGTTTAATTAATTAATTACAATTACATTTTGAAAGTTTAAGAACTGTATTTTATTATTTATTAATTTAGTTACTAATACATTTTGAAAGTTTATTTAAGAAACATATCTTATTATTTATTATTAATTTAGTTACATACATTTTGAAAGTTTATTTACGAAACATATTATTTATTATTCATTTAGTCACACATACGTTTTGAAAGTTTAAGAAACACATTTTATTATTATTATCAGTGTTGGGACTAACGCGTTACAAATACATTTTGAAAGTTTATTTAATAAACACATTTTATTATTATTATTAATTTAGTTACAAATACATTTTGAAAGTTCATTTAAGATACATAGGGCTGCAACCAACAACTAATTTGATCATCGATTAATCTGTCGATTATTACTTCGATTAATAATCGGATAAAAGAGACAAACTACATTTCTATCCTTTCCAGTATTTTATTGAAAAAAAACCCCAGCATATTGGCACCATACTTATTTTGATTATTGTTTCTCAGCTGTTTATCAATGTTGCAGTATATAAATAAAGGTTTAATTAATTAATTACAAATACATTTTGAAAGTTTAAGAACTGTATTTTATTATTTATTAATTTAGTTACTAATACATTTTGAAAGTTTATTTAAGAAACATATCTTATTATTATTTATTATTAATTTAGTTACATACATTTTGAAAGTTTATTTACGAAACATATTTATTATTAATTTAGTCACAAATACGTTTTGAAAGTTTAAGAAACACATTTTATTATTATTATCAGTGTTGGGACTAACGCGTTACAAATACATTTTGAAAGTTTATTTAATAAACAAATTGTATTATTATTATTAATTTAGTTACAAATACATTTTGAAAGTTCATTTAAGATACATAGGGCTGCAACCAACAACTAATTTGATCATCGATTAATCTGTCGATTATTACTTCGATTACTAATCGGATAAAAGAGACAAACTACATTTCTATCCTTTCCTGTATTTTATTGAGAAAAAAAAACCCAGCATACTGGCACCATACTTATTTTGATTATTGTTTCTCAGCTGTTTATCAATGTTGCAGTATATAAATAAAGGTTTATTAAAAAAAGAGAAAAAAAAAGTAGCCTCTGCGCACAGCATAGATCCAACGAATCGATGACTAAATTAATTGCCAACTATTTTTATAATCGATTTAAGCGATTAGTTGTTGCAGCCCTAAGTATTATTTATTATTAATTTAGTTACACACATTTTGAAAGTTTATTTAATAAACATATTTTATTATTTATTATTAATTTAGTTACAAATACATTTTGAAAGTTTATTTAAGACACATCTTATTATTTATTATTAATTTAGTTACACGCATTTTGAAAGTTTATTTACGAAACATATTTTATTACTTATTAATTTAGTTACAAATACGTTTTGAAAGTCTAAAAAACATATTTTATTATTTATTTATTAATTTATTTACAAATACTTTTTGAAAGTTTAAGAAACATTTTATTTATTAATTTAGTTAAATACATTTTGAAAGTTTATTTAATAAACACATTTTATTATTATTATTAATTTAGTTACAAATACATTTTGAAAGTTTATTTAAGAAACATATCTTATTATTATTTATTATTAATTTAGTTACATACATTTTGAAAGTTTATTTAAGAAACACATTTTTTTATTATTAATTTAGTTGGAAATAATTTATCTCAGCACTGCGGAAATATATGGAAATTTATTTTTCATTAGTTTTTGTGAGTACCTTCTTTTGCACTATTTGATCAGTAATTTTCAGGGATCTGAGCCGAGGATGTCGTTGTGGCTTGTACAGCCCTTTGAGACACGTGATTTAGGGATATATAAATAAACTTTGATTGATTGATTGAATTTTTCTGGTTAACACAGTTTATCATTTCCCAAGGTTTATACTGTTAAACTGCAAGATGGTTAGATATAATTATTTAATAGGGTTAAAATCAAGAGTAAGATTACTAATTCAGTGGTAATATTTGAGTGGGCCCCGGGCCCCTCTGTGTTGGAAAATTTGGGCCTAAAGGTTTCAAAAGGTCAAGAACCCCTGATATAAACTACAGTATGTATTCATGAATACCTAATATTTTACCTACTTTCTCCATATTTGTATTGTGTTTTTAGAAATGGAGCAGTACCATTTGGACCAATACCTATTCTGTACCTATTCGGGATATCGGTACTCAACAGAACCAATTTTTCGGTAAATTAGTGTGTCTTCATGTTGGAATAAATGTTCATTTGTAAAATAACAAAAAATCTTTTTTTATTATTCAACAGTGAGCTGATAAGGATAACTGATATCTTGTTTTCTTACATGTATGTGCCAGTCTTGTCTTTTGTTAAGCCCCGCAAAGTGTTAATACTGTAAGTATTGTATTTATTACTCACCAGCTGTTTTATTGTAACGTCCATCTTAGTTGTACTTTTTATCACCAAATTCGGATGTGTTGAAATCGCCGTGTAAAATCGCTAATGCTAATCAATCGCATGTCTATGGCATATCCAATGTAAATTAGCATCAAGCTAGCACATTTTGAAAAGTGGAACCTTACTTTGGAGCGCTTTCTGTCAGGGATGCTTGTTTGGTTGCCATGGAAAATTGCAACATGAGCTAGAGGCAGTCAGGCTGAGTCCGCCACGGATACGCCTATTTGGTGTCACATACAACAAAGGCAGCAAAACATGGTACCTTTTTAGATTTGAGCTAAATTGGTCAGTCGGTACCCATCTCTCGTTTTAAAAAAATATTTTAGGATAAAATCCCTGGTAAGTGTCATGGTTAAAAAATCTGATTCCCATCATTCGATTATTACGATTCTGAATTGATTACAAACGTTCACAAATGGATATTTAAAATGATGTTTTAGGCCATCCCTGCGCTTCCTTGCTGTAAGTAAACATCATATGTCCGCAGCCAAGAGGAGCTTTTATTACCATTTTAAAACATCCATCCATCCATCTAAGCAGAGAAGCCCAGACTTCCCTCTCCCCAGCCACTTCGTCCAGCTCTTCCCGGGGGATCCCAAGACATAGTCTTCCCAACGTGTCCTGGGTCTTCCCCGTGGCCTCCTACCGGTCACACGTGCCCTAAACACCTCCCTCGGAAGGCGTTCGGGTGGCATCCTGAGCAGATGCCCGAACCACCTCATCTGGCTCCTCTCGATGTGGAGGAGCAGCGGCTTTACTTTGACTTCCCCCCGGATGGCAGAGCTTCTCACCCTATCTCTAAGGGAGAGCCCCGCCACCCGGCGGAGGAAACTCATTTCGGCCGCTTGTACCCGTGATCTTGTCCTTTCGGTCATGACCCAAAGCTCATGACCATAGGTGAGGATGGGAACGTAGATCGACCGGTAAATTGAGAGCTTTGCCTTCCGGCTCAGCTCCTTCTTCACCACAACGGATCGATACAGCGTCCGCATTACTGAAGACGCCACACCGATCCGCCCGTCGATCTCACGATCCACTCTTCCCTCACTCGTGAACAAGACTCCGAGGTACTTCAACTCCTCCACTTGGGGCAGGGTCTCCTCCCCAACTTGGAGATGGCACTCCACCCTTTTCCGGGCGAGAACCATGGACTCGGACTTGGAGGTGCTGATTCTCATCCCGGTCTCTTCACACTCTGCTGCGAACCGATCCAGTGAGAGCTGAAGATCCTGGCCAGATGAAGCCATCAGTAGGGATGATGTTTGATAAGGAATTATCGAGTTCGAGCCTATTATCGAATCCTCTTATCGAACCGATTCCTTATCGATTCTCTTATCGAGTCCAGATAGGTTGTTGTATATGGGGAAAAAAACACAATATTTGGTTTAACAAAAGCTCACTTTTATTATATAAGAAAAAAATAAAATCTAATAAATAAATAAATATTGACTGTTACCCACCTAAAAAAATACAATAAAATAAATAAATATTGACTGTTGTTACCCAAAGTATATTAAGTGGGATTTTTTCAGAAAAACAAATATATACAGTAACACAAAAACAACCTGTCTCTGTGATCACTAAAGGTGTATAAATAATAATATAGTGTTAAATAAAATCAGTCCCTTGGGCACAATACTGAAAATAATACAGCGCTCCAAAAAGTGCACTTCTGCTGCTATTTGACATAACTGTTTGTTATGATGCTTTGACATTTTTGCACTTTCTTTCTTTATTGAAAGAAAATTCTATGAAGAGAAAAGTTGTTTGCAAATGTGGTTACAATGCTAAAAAATGAAAAGTTAAAGCTAAAAAAAGAAATACACTTTATTGAGTTAACATTATTTCTTTATGGGGGAAAAATGTTATGAGCTAGAGAATATAACAACTACACTACCCAGCATGCAACGGGAGTTACGAGCATGCACGGTAGCCCCGAAAAGTGTTGCATGTTGCCACGCTGTGAAAGTAAACGTCAAGAACTCAGCCAACACGCCTCGTCTGCATTATTTATAATTAGACAAACAACACATCTACAGTGTGATTTTGTTTTGTTTACAAGGAAAGAAAAACAAAAGTTAAAAAAGGGAGATGTCATATATGTTGTATATATATGTATGTGCTGCGGTTGTTTTAAGAATGTTGCGACAGCTGCCGTAAAGGAGGTGCGTTGCTAGCCTGGTTGCTATGTTTCCGGTTGGTGGTAAAAGTGTTCGTAATGTGTTTTACCCTGCTCAAATCTCTCAGTAAAGTTATTCATTGGATTATACCTTTAGTTTTGAACTTTATTACACCTTGGAGCGCTTTTTCCCGTCCATTTTTTTCCTGCTTTCGCTATCTGAGCCTAATGACTGAGCTACATGACTGATTTCTTGTGATGTCCCACGGAGCATTTCTGGTCGGGACGGGATTCGTTCCGAGGGATTCGAATAAAGAACCAACTCTTTTCTTTACTATAGTGGTCTCGATAACGGGTACCGGTTCTCAAAAAGGGATTCGAGTCCGAGGACTCGGTTCTTTTCTTATTGAACAACCGAGAAAACCGGTTTCGAGTATCATCCCTAGCCATCAGGACCACATCATCTGCAAATAGCAGAGACCTAATCCTGCAGCCACCAAACCGGATCCCCTCAACGCCCTGACTGCGCCTAGAAATTCTGTCCATAAAAGTTATGACCAGAATGGGTGACAAAGGGCAGCCTTGGCGGAGTCCAACCCTCACTGGAAACGTGTCCGACTTACTGCCGGCAATGCGGACCAAGCTCTGGCACTGATCATACAGGGAGCGGACCGCCACAATCAGACAGTCCGATACCCCATACTCTCTGAACACTCCCCACAGGACTTCCCGAGGGACACGGTCGAATGCCTTCTCCAAGTCCACAAAGCACATGTAGACTAGTTGGGCAAACTCCCATGCACCCTCAAGGACCCTGCCGAGAGTATAGAGCTGGTCCACAGTTCCACCACCAGGATGAAAACCACACTGGGGGGGGGGTGTATTTAAAAATTTATTTATTTATTTATTTTTTTTTTCCCCATAAAGAAAAATAATCATGTGTGCTTACGGACTGTATACCTGCAGACTGTATTGATCTATATTGATATATAATGTATATATTGTGTATTTTATGTTGATTTAATAAAAAAAAAAAATTTTTTTTTTTTTTAATTTCTTGTGCGGCCCGGTACCAATCGGGCCGCGGCCCGGTGGTTGGGGACCACTGGCCTAATGTACGGAATAATTCTGGTTTTGCTTAAAGTTAAAAAATTCAAGTTAAAGTACCAATGATTGTTACACACACACACTAGGTATGGCGAAATTTTTCCTCTCGGTTTGACCCATCACCCTTGATCACCCCCTGGGAGGTGAGGGGAGCAGTGAGCAGCAGCCGCGCCCGGGAATCATTTTTGGTGATTTAACCGCCAATTCCCAACCTTGATGCTGAGTGCCAAGCAGGGAGGTAATGGGTCCCATTTTTATAGTCTTTGGTATGACTCGGCCGGGGTTTGAACTCAAAACCTACCGATCTCAGGGCGGGACACTCTAACCACTAGGCCACTGAGTAACGACCTCGAAGCATTTTTATTTGGTGCATGGTGTATTGATAAGTGTGACCAGTAGATGGCAGTCACTCATAAGAGTAGACTGCAATATGATGGTAATATGACTCAGGTGAACAACACCGACATTTTAGATGTTCCATTGAAATAGAACATTACACACGGTGCTGAAAAATCTGTCAAAATGTTTTAATATGACTTTGAAGCCTCACCGCTTGATGGATTGTCGACCCATTTCGGCTACCGTAGTCAGAGATACAAGTATTACTATGGTGTGTGTATAAGGACCGCAAAATAGCACCCATTAGCAGACATATTATCTGGCGTTTTGTTTCACAATATTGTGGAAAACCAACTTTTTTTTACCTTCTGGTATCTGCTGATGTGTATTTGAGATCTGCATAAGTCTTAAAACATTTGCTCACGTCCGCCACTGTAGTCCGTTTCGATGCCATAGTCGATAAGCTTCTTCTTTTTCTCTATCTTCTTGTTATGGGACATTCACCCTCTGCTGTTGCAATTTCTAAAATGAATTAGCGTAAAGTACTAAAACATACAGGTGTAGTGAGTTTACATTATTCACCCAAGGAACTTTAGTTATTAGAGTTTCGGTTGGACGTTTTTCACGGAACACATTTCCGGCCTTTTGCACCAGTGAGCCACGGATGCGGAGATGCTGCTCCGTTATTGATTGAAGTCAAGTCTGAATGTCATTAAAACAGTTAGCTCCATCTTTTGACACTTCTTCCAGCCCCGTCCTTGCACGCTACACCGCTACAACAAAGATGACGGGGAGAAGACGCTGTCGAAGGTGAGCCACGTAAATAAGACCGCCCACAAAACGGTGCATCCTGAAGCGACTGTCTGAAAGCGACTTGAAGTTGGTCTGTAAAACATCATCTATGCAACATTTTGACCAAAGAACCACCATTACATGTTATGTAGACCAGTGTTTCTCAAGCTTTTTTGAGCCAAGGCACATTTTTTGCGTTGAAAAAATCCGGAGGCACACCACCAGCAGAAAACATACTTTTTTAGTGGCTTTTTCTCTTTTTTTGGTATTTTCCTGTAGCAGTTTCATGTCTTCCTTTGAGCGATATTTCCCGCATCTACTTAGTTTTAGCAATCAAGAATATTTCAGTTGTTTTTATCCTTCCTTGTGGGGACATTGTTGATTGTCATGTCATGTTCGGATGTACTTCGTGGACGCCGTCTTTGCTCCACAGTAAGTCTTTGCTGTCGTCCAGCATTCTGTTTTTGTTTACTTTGTAGCCAGTTCAGTCTTAGTTTGGTTCTGCATAGCCTTCCCTAAGCTTCAATGCCTTTTCTTAGGAGTACGCACCTTTTGTTTATTTTTGGTTTAAGCATTAGATACCTTTTTACCTGTACACTGCCTCCCGCATCTACAAAGCAATTAGCTACCGGCTGCCACCTACTGATATGGAAGAGTATTACACGGTTACTCTGCCGAGCTCTAGACAGCACAGACAGTCAACAACAACACATAGTTTGCAGACTATGATTACTGGTTTGCAAACAATATTTTTAACCCAAATAGGTGAAATTAGATCATCTCCCACGGCACACCAGACTGTATCTCACGGCACAGTGGTTGAAAAACACTGATGTAGACCACAATGAGGGTTTTACATTTAGAAAAAAATCATAATAATATGACTCCTTTAATGCGTCTTACAATCCGGTGCGCCTTTGGTATGAAAAAAGACCTGAATTCACCCGCTCATCGGCAGTGCGCCTTATGGTCCGGAAAATACGGTAAGCTTTATTTATCCAGGAAAGTCCCTTTGCAAGCGTGCCAAACTTTTTCCTACACCCCAGTGGGTGGCACTGGGAGCAAGGTGGGTGACGTCAGTCGCCCAAGGACACAAGGACAGTGACTTGGATCGTAGAAGCCGGATTCCTACCAGGAACGCTCAAGTTTCTGGTACGACTGATCTATAATCTGAGCCGTACGTTTTAATTTAAAGCAAATAAATTCAACAGAAATAACAAGTAAGTTGTTTAATGCACGTTTTCTTACATAAAATGATAACAAAATGAAAATGAAAACAAGCTTCACAGGGTTTTTTTTTTGTAAGATTAAATGAGATCGACCCAGTTTTTTTTTTTTTCATTTTTCCTTTCCAAAACATACACCACACCAGACTAACCTCAAGTTAATGATACACATCCTGCGTACGCTTTCCACCATTTAAAAGATTTACTTCTCGACATCACCTCAAAGTTTTTATTTTTTTTAGCCCTACCAACTTTTCCTAAAGTCGTTCATGAAAGACGAGAAGATAATTTGAACAATATGCTTCAGAGGACCCTCGCTTTAGAGCCTTGTCATCCAGTTGGTATGAGGTGAAATTAATGTTCCATGCAGCTAGACCAGGGGTGTCCAAACTACGTGATATCACAAGTTTAATAAGGAATCTGGCCGGCAGGGTGCCTCCAACTTAATTTTAAATATATCTCAGACTAATCGCTGCAAAATTTGCCACCATCCAGGGGACCACATTACCAAATTAGGTCACTGACCACGAACTTTCCTCCAGAAGGTCTTATCTTTGTCCATGTGATGTCGGATGAAACAAAAATGGAGCTGTTTGGCCACAATACCCAGCAATATGTTTAGAGGAGAAAAGGTGAGGCCTTTAATCCCAGGAACACCATGCCTACCGTCAAGCATGGTGGTGGTAGTATTATGCTCTGTGCCTGTTTGGCTGCCAATAGAACTGATGCTTTACAGAGAGGAAATGGGACAATGAAAAAGGAGGATTACCTCCAAATTCTTCAGGACAAGCTAAAATCATCAGCCCGGGGGTTGGGTCTTGGGCGCAGTTGGGTGTTCCAACAGGAAAATGACCCCAAACACATGTCAAAAGTGGTAAATCAGGCTAGAATGAAGGTTTTAGAATGGCCTTCCCAAAGTCCTGACTTAAATGTGTGGACAATGCTGAAGAAACAAGTC
>NC_084750.1:7272967-7277967 GCF_033978785.1 Entelurus aequoreus
ATTACAAAAAATGTTTTGCGGTAAATGCCGTTTTATTTACATTTTTGTTTTATTTTTCACTAACAAATAGTTTAGGTCAGTCCAAAAAATTTTTTGTTTAAAAATTATTTGTTAAAATTTCAGGCAAATTGTTGTTTTTCAACAAGTAACGCATTTTTGGGTAAAAGGTTGTTTTTTTTTAATTAAAAAGTAACTTTTTTCTTAAAGGGAATTTTATTATGGATTAATCTCAATCACATTATTTACAATCACCCAACATCGAGTTAGCATAACTCAACTTTTGGGTTAAATAATTCAACCCAATAGTTTAGTAGGGAATAAACTAACTCAACTAAAAACTAACTCAACTTGTTGGTTAAATAATGTACCCAAAGTGTTGAGTTAAAATAACCCAAATAAGGAGTTTGTCCTTTTCTGAACCAGCAGTTGGGTGAAAATTAGGTTATTTTTTAACCCAAAATTTTTTAGTGTGTATACTCCACTATTAAAGTTGACGAGTCCAACTGATGACCGTGTGTTCTATGACCGGAACCCCAACATGGTCTATATCCTCATAAACCAGTCTCAGAGTTGAATACTCAACAGGCAAAATCTTTTCTTCTTCCTGGTGGGGCCTTTAACAGAAAATAAATGAGAAGCACTGCCCTGGCCTGGGAAAACATCAGTAGAAGAGGACGCACAATTGAATACTTGCAGCTTACACACTAAAAAAATACTGGGTTATTTTGATAACCCAATATAGGAGTTGCTATTGTTGGGTTATGTTTTGGAGTTATTTTTATGAATAGCAATCCATTTTTTGAGTTATAAGGGTATTATTTTAACTCAATTGCTGGGTTTTCAAAATTATGAACCATTTCTGGGTTGTTTTTCAACGAGTAACGCATTTTTGGGTAAAAGGTTTTTTTTATTTTTATTAAAAAGTTACTTTTTTCTTAAAGGGAATTTTATTATGGATTAATCTCAATAACATTAATTACAATCACCCAACATTGAGTTAGTATAACTCAACTTATGGATTAAATAATTCAACCCAATAGTTTGTTTGGGAATAACCAAACATTAAGTTATCATAATTCAGCTTTTTGGTTAAATAATTCAGTGCAAAAGTTGGGTTGAAAAACTTTACCCAAAGTGTTGAGTTAAAATAACACACATAAGGGATTTGTCCTTTTCTGAACCAACAGTTGGGTTAAAATTGGGTTATTTTTTAACCCAACATTTTTTAGTGTGTATACTCCAATATGCACCATTTAAGTTGGCAAGTCCAACTGACCACCGTGTGTTCTTTGACCGGAACCCCAACGTGGTCTATATCCTCATAAACCAGTCTCACAGTTTAATACTCAACAGGCAAAATCTTTTCTTCTTCCTGGTGGGGCCTTTAACAGAAAATAAATGAGAAGCACTGCCCTAGCCTGGGAAAACATCAGTAGAAGAGGACGCACAATTGAATACTTGCAGCTTACGCACTAAATAAATACTGGGTTATTTTGATAACCCAATATAGGAGTTGCTATTGTTGGGTTACATTTTGGAGTTATTATTATGAATAGCAATCCATTTTTTGAGTCATAAGGGTATTATTTTAACTCAATTGCTGGGTTTTCAAAATTATGAACCATTTCTGGGTTGTTTTTCAACGAGTAACGCATTTTTGGGTAAAAGGTTTTTTGTTTTTTTTATTAAAAAGTTACTTTTTTCTTTAATTATGGATTAATCTCAATCACATTATTTACAATCACTCAACATTGAGTTAGCATAACTCAACTTTTGAGTTAAATAATTCAATCCAATAGTTTGGTTGGGAATAACCCAACATTAAGTTATCATAACTCAACTTTTTGGTATAATAATTTAAAGCAAAAGTTGGGTTGAAAAAATGTACCCAAAGGGTTAAGTTAAAATAACACAAATAAGGAGTTTGTCCTTTTCTGAACCAACAGTTGGGTTAAAGTTGGGTTATTTTTTGTAGATTATTCTCCTTGTCCAGAAGCTCGGATATGTTCAAAACATGACTAAAGTTATACATGTACCAGTTCTTTTTTTGCTTATGGGAAAGGAAAACAAAGGGATACAAGAAGAGGAAAGATGACGTTATATTTCAACGGGATTCCAAAGCAGTTGTAGGTGGTCAAAGAGAGACGAATGATGCACAGCAGAACGTTGCTGATCACGGCTCGGGTGAGAAGGCTGTCGTTGGAAAGGGCTGGGTGGTACCCCGAAGAAGATGGATGAAGCATGGGGCCCAACCTCAGCCACACCGCCCACCTGGGACCCTTCTCCTTAGCCCTGGAAGTCACCCTTGACAAGAACTGTATTTGTCCAGAGCTCCGTTTGCTCTTTGTCAAACAGGAAAGTGATGGTGGACGGCACCAGGGAGCGTGCGGTTATGTAACAAGACCGCGTAGATGTTTGACGCCCAAATGTGGTTGGCATGTTCAAGAACACGTGTGTCGAATAGTGCTGCTGATTGCGGCAACTTAGCCACATGTCAACTTACACTTTACGGCTAAGTCAGAAGAAAATGTAAACCTACAGTCCGCCTGGGACTTTAAATGGGCTCTTATCTACACCAGTGTTTCTTAACCCCGTGAGGGCCGCCAACAATTTTTTCTTGCCGCAGTGGTTCTCAGTTGTAATACACTCATGGCAGTAATGACAATCTCAAATAAACAGAATAAGTCTAGAGCTAAAGTCAGATACATTTTATAAGCACAAAAAATATGTCTAAAATTGTGCTGTATTTTCATTTAGACTTGACAGTTTATTTAAGAAACATGCACTGTATATTAATATTGCTATTTATTATTAATTTATTAAGGATCCATTTATTTTTTATGTAATTGTATTTTCATCAGTTTTCGAGTCCCTTTTTTGCAATATACTTGATTAGTTATTTTTGTAATCAGCCTTGCTGATAGTCCTTGTGATTAACACATGCTTTCATATCATTTGTCAAGGTTGCAAATTTGATATAGTTATTCAACACATATACAATCAAGAGTAAGATTCCTAATTCAGTTTTAATATTTGCGTGCCCTTCTGTAGTGGAGAAGTCAAAAAGGTTAAGAACCCATTGAGCGACACACTATACAGGTGACACTCAGAAAAATAGAATAAATGCTGATACCAGCAATTAGATTGACAAGGTATTATATTTCAATAAATATTTCAATACTTACAGTTTACAGCTGATGAAAACCTCAAATTAAAAATTTGATTTGGGGTTTTCAAAAAAATAATGACAAAGCTGTTAAGAACGGCTTAAGCTGGAATAGGATTCCAAAGAAGAGATGGACTCTTAAGGTAAAAATAATGCACTCACGAGAAGTGAAAAAACAAACACAAGGCGCAATGAGTAGGGAATAAACAAAAGACACACTCAAAGGGAGTGGAGAATAAACAAAATACACTCAAAAGGAGTGGAGAATAAACAAAAGACACACTCAAAGGGAGTGGAGAATAAACAAAATACACTCAAAAGGAGTGGAGAATAAACAAAAGACACACTCAAAAGGAGTGGGGAATAAACAAAAGACACACTCAAAAGGAGTGGAGAATAAACAAAACAGACACACAAAAGGAGTGGGGAATAAACAAAAGACACACTCAAAAGGAGTGGGGAATAAACAAAAGACACACTCAAAAGGAGTGGGGAATAAACAAAAGAAACATTCAAAATGAGTGGAGAATTAACAAAAGACATACTCAAAAGGAGTGGAGAATAAACAAAAGTCACACTCAAAAGGAGTGGAGAAAAAACAAGACTCACTCAAAAGGAGCGGAAAATAAACAAAAGACACACTCAAAAAGAGGGGGGAATAAACAAAAGACACACTCAAAAGGAATGGGGAATAAACAAAAGACACACTCAAAAGGAGTGGAGAATATACAAAAGACACATTCAAAAGGAGTGGGGAATAAACAAAAGACACACTCAAAAAGAGAGGGGAATAAACAAAAGACACATTCAAAAGGAGTGGAGAAGAAACAAAAAAAACCACACTCAAAAGGAGTGGAGAACAAACCAAAGACACACTCAAAAGGAGTGGAGAACAAACCAAAGACACACTCAAAAGGAGTGGAGAACAAACCAAAGACACACTCAAAAGGAGTGGAGAACAAACCAAAGACACACTCAAAAGGAGTGGAGAACAAACCAAAGACACACTCAAAAGGAGTGGAGAACAAACCAAAGACACATTCAAAAGGAGTGGAGAACAAACCAAAGACACTCAAAAGGAGTGGAGAACAAACCAAAGACACACTCAAAAGGAGTGGAGAACAAACCAAAGACACACTCAAAAGGAGTGGAGAACAAACCAAAGACACACTCAAAAGGAGTGGAGAAAAAACCAAAGACACACAAAAGGAGTGGTGAAAAAACCAAAGACACACTCAAAATAAGTGGAGAAAAAAACAAAAACAGACTCAAAAGGAGTGGAGAACAAACCAAAGACACACTCAAATGGAGTGGAGAACAAACCAAAGACACACTCAAAAGGAGTGGAGAACAAACCAAAGACACACTCAAAAAGGAGTGGAGAACAAACCAAAGGAACACTCAAAAGGAGTGGAGAACACCAACCAAAGGAACACTCAAAAGGAGTGGGAGAACAAACCAAAGACCACACTCAAAAGGAGTGGAGAACAAACCAAAGACACACTCAAAAGGAGTGGAGAACAAACCAAAGACACACACAAAAGGAGTGGAGAAAAAAACCAAAGACAAACTCAAAAGGAGTGGAGAACAAACCAAAGACACACTCAAAAGGAGTGGAGAACAAACCAAAGACACACTCAAAAGGAGTGGAGAACAAACCAAAGAGACACTCAACAAGGAGTGCGAGACAAACCAAAGACACACTCAAAAGGAGTGGAGAAAAAACCAAAGACACACTCAAAATGAGTGGAGAACAAACCAAAGACACACTCAAAAGGAGTGGAGAACAAACCAAAGACACACACAAAAGGAGTGGAGAACAAACCAAAGACAC